>NW_026606729.1:292500-295000 GCF_029890125.1 Rhinichthys klamathensis goyatoka | reverse complement strand
TTTCTTTTAGACAGAAATAATGAAGAACCAGATTCTGTATCAGCTTCTTTCTTAAAAAGTATTATTGTTCGAAATGATTTTATAGATGTGTGGAGAGAAAAGAATAATACTGTAAAACAATACACATGGACAAGAGTTTCACAAGGGAGGATTAGTGCAGCTAGACTTGACCGGATCTATATTAAACGTAAAGAAAATAATAGAGTAATGGAGTGTAACATTTTTCCATGCTGTGTATCGGATCATCATTTTATTACAGTGAATATTGCCTTGACAAATCAAAAATGTAAAAGTCCTTACTGGAAGTTTAATGTTGCATTGTTAAAAGACAAAGATTTTGTTGATAAATTTGAATTGTTTTGGAGTGAGTGGGTTTCCCAAAAGGATGATTTTGAAAGTTTGAAACAGTGGTGGGAGATTGGAAAGACCCAAATAAAAGTTTTTTGTCAGCAATTTACTTTCTTGTCTACTAGAAAAATTAAACAACAAATAGCTGAAATTGAGCAAGAGATCTTTCAGATTACATCTGGAATGATTCAACATTCAGATCTATCATTAGATGGAAAGTTATCTGAAAAGAAACAAGATCTTGAAACTTTATTGCAAGTTCGGGCTAAAGGGGCCCTAATAAGGTCGCGGTTTATGTCTATACATGACATGGATGCTCCCACTGCGTATTTTTTTAATTTAGAAAAGGTCTTCAAGAAACAAAATGAAATGTACTGTTTAACAACACCAGAAGGACTAAAGACTTGTGATTCAAGAAAAATGCGAAAGATTGCAGTGGATTTCTATTCAGAACTATATAAAAAGGAGGACACGGATACTGGATGCACTTCACAATTATTACAGCAGCTCCCTACCATCACGGAAGAGCAGAGTCGGACCCTGGACAGTGCTGTGTCCTTTCAGGAGTTAACTGATGCAGTAACACAGATGAATGCTGGCCGTTCACCTGGAATTGATGGACTGCCTGTGGACTTCTATAAGGCTTTTTGGAAGATCATCGGAAGAGACTTTTATGAGGTGGTTCAAGAATGTTTTAATGATAAACTACTTCCCAAAAGTTGTCAACGGGCAGTGTTGGCATTGTTACCTAAGAAAGGAGACTTGAGTCTCTTAAAAAATTGGAGGCCTGTATCAATTTTGACATCTGACTATAAACTAATAGCAAAGTTATTGGCCAATAGAATGAAATTTGTCTTGGGTGATATAATACATCAAGACCAGTCTTATTGTATTCCAGGTAGAACAATACATGACAATATTTTTCTGATCAGAGATATTTTGGACTACTCTAAACTTTATGAAGTGGAGATAGGTTTTTTGTTCCTGGATCAGGAAAAAGCCTTTGATAGAGTTGACCATGGTTTTCTGTTTGAAACACTGCATGCGTTTGGGTTTGGAAATGTTTTTATTTCTTGGATCAAACTATTGTATATGGATGTATCTTCTATTTTAAAGATTGGTGGTGGTTTGAGCCAACCAATAAGCATACAGAAGGGTATCAGGCAGGGGTGTCCACTGTCAGGTCAGCTTTATGCTTTAGCAGTGGAACCACTTCTATGTCTGCTTAGAAAAGAACTGTCTGGTTTAAGGATTGGTGATGATCTGCATTCTGTTAAACTGACTGCGTATGCGGATGACATTACTGTAATTGTGAAAGAACAAAAAGATATTGATATTATTAATTACAGTATTGGATTGTATGAGAGAGCGTCTTCTGCAAAACTCAATTGGGGTAAAACAGAAGCGTTTTGGTGTAATGATAAAACAACAATGCCTTTACCAGTTGTCCCTGAAAATGTTAAGTGGGAAAAAAGTGGTTTCAAGTTTTTAGGAATTTTTATGGGTTCTGAAAACTACCAAAGAAAAAACTGGGAAGGTGTGAAGGACAAAGTTTGTGCCAGGTTGTCCAAATGGAACTGGATTTTGCCTCAACTGTCTTATAGAGGAAGAGTGCTGGTCATAAATAATCTTGCCGCCTCTATCCTGTGGCATAGATTAATTGTTTTGAATCCGCCAGAAGATTTTATTGGAGGAGTCCAAAAATTGTTTGTAAATTTTTTCTGGTCTGGACAACATTGGCTACGAGAGTCAGTTCTGTATCTGCAGGTACATGAAGGAGGTCAAGGCCTCATGGATATTAAGTCTAAAGTGGCTGCTTTTAGACTGCGCAGAGACTACTTTATCATCAGTCTCAGAACTGGATAACAGTGGCTTGTGCTTTATTAAATCGAGTGGGTCAGTTGAATTTGGATAGACATCTCTTTTTAATGAATTTAAAGGAGATGGATCTCAGTGGCCTCCCATCTTTTTATGCCTCAGTACTCAATGCATGGCAGATTTTTATGGTTAAAAGAGAGATTTCTGAAACACGGAGTCTTTGGGATCTTGAAGAACCTTTAATTTTTAATTGTCACATACCCAGTGCGATATTGGAGTCACGGACTGTACGCACAAGCTTGGTGAGAGCAGGAGTCCATAAGATCTGCCATCT
>NW_026606729.1:200000-287500 GCF_029890125.1 Rhinichthys klamathensis goyatoka | reverse complement strand
CACTAGAGGAGCTGCGACTGTCAAATCAGGGAGTGAAAAGATCCAATCAAACTTCACAACACTATTACCTTAAAAAGGAGAATACTTTCATTAGAATACATAATTCTGACATTCATACGAGGTCATGCATCTGTGCTTCTACAGGCCTCAATACAGCTGCATCAGTTCCAGGTCACATTCTGTCATCAAACCTCAATGACTTTCTTGAAGAACGTCTCGGATTACGACTGTATCTCTTGTTCCCTGAGAAGGGAAGGAAATGCTGTCAACATCCTTGCCGCTTTGGGAACGCCTCTGCGTGATTGAGTCTGAAGCAACTGTGTGAAATCAATCCAATGGCATGACAGATCACAGATGGGGTGACGTCGGGAGCAGGACGCTATAAAGCCCAGAACAAACATGGTCAGCTTCTAATAGGTCGAAGCAAGAGATCACGGGGAGGCAGGAGGCTAACCCAGATTGAAGACCAGCCTGCCTCATACCCCATCCTGTAGGGATACACTTATATAATAAGGCTTTCTAGACGCCATACTCCTCTCCTGGCCTCAAAGCACCACAGAGGAGACGTGTCACCAACCGGTTTCTCCCCAGGGATACACCACCCAAAGGGACATGGCCTCCACATATGCCTTTAGTGTGGAAGAAATGATCCTGCAGGAACTCCAGCACTGGACCAGCAGCAGTTAACTGGGTCCCACTGTCGAGATCCACACCATGAAGGGAAAACCCTCCACATGCACAGTCTCCTCATGGAGGGAGTTCTGGAGTGAAGTATGGCTTCAGGGCTAAACCCACAGCTTCCATAACTCTGATCAGGGGTGAGGGACTGTGGCCTGCAGGGGAGAGCCGTCAAGGAGGGACTCAAGGTCCGAGAACCACACTCGGGCCGGCCAGAACGGGGATACTAGCAGTAGACTGACCCTTTCCTGGCGGACTCTCTCCAGAACTCCCGGGAGCGATCGGAGGAAAGCGTACAGACGTAGCCTCGGCCATGGCATCAACGGATCTGGGTGAGGGAGAACCAAAGTGTGTCGTATCCTGAGACGCAGAGAGATCCACTTCCGGTACACCGAACACTGCCCATATGAGCTCCACCTCCTCTGGGTGAAGTCTCCGTTCCCCGGGCCTCAGCCCTGCCTCTGCAGGGGGTCTGGCTGCTCCTAAGGTTTGGTACGCTAGATTGTATACTGCTCTCAGGGAGGCCACAGGAGGATCCGGTGTGCTGGTTTGCATGTTGTGAGCGTGACGCGATGACAATGAGCTCCTACCCGGGACCTTGGGACGGGAACCAAGGCTTCCTCCACATCACAGGTGCGGAGACACCTGTGCGTAACCATGGTCATGCGGAGTAGGTTCCCTCGGGGAAAGCCCTGGTCTCGAGCCTCCACTGCAGGAGTCTCATGTACAGCAGGCCAACAGGTATCAGTGCCATCCGACACAACAGTCTCTGAAACTGTTTGACAGTGAGTGACATGCCTCTCTTTATCTGGTTTACGGCTGTAGAGCCCTGCGCGGGACTGTTTTCTTCATCCCGCTCCTGCCCGCGCCCGCCGAATTTCTGACCATTACCGCCCGCTCCCGCAACGTATGTGTTACACTCCCGCCCGCTCCCGCAATATGCATGTCCACTCCCGCCCGCTCCCGCAAAACTCTGAGGAACTCTGACTGTTGAGGACTCTGAGAGTTTATTCCCGCACAATAATAGAGATGCATTGATTTTGTGTCTTCTCCCGTCCCTCAGGGAAAAAGGCGTATTTGTATTGTTATTATTCAAGAGATTCATGGGGTTGTTTGTTTTGTTTCCCTGGCCTGCATGTATTCTGAAGCACTGATCAGGAAGATGAATAGTAGCCTGGCTAGGCTATCGGGGACATCTAAAGCGCTTAGGCTACCGTGTGTTTTTTTTTAGCCGCCCATTCCCGCCCGCAGCAAAGTTCAAACCGCCCGCTCCCGCAAGATTTGCGCTGGGTCCCGCGGGACCCGGCGGGACTCAATCCCAATGCAGCCCTCTACTGTGAGAGTCGATACGAGCAGGAGACAGACGGGCCTGCAAAACATGCCTAGAAAAGTGGAGAAAGCACACTCTTGGCATTCAGCCTTAACTCTTTCATAGAGGCGAGGACGACATCTCGATGCCAAACCACCATCTGATCTGATTGTGCTAAGATTAGACAATTGTTGATATAGTTTAGCAAGTGGACGCCCCCGAGAGTCAGACCGAAGCGAAGAACCCGATATTTGCACGCTTCTCCCCCGAGAGCGAACCTCAGGAGCCTGTGGCAGTATGTCCAGTGTCCTGAGTCACAAACTGCTTTAAGGTCAATATTTTGATACTTGAGTTTCCTGACCGAGCGATTTAGATGCTGCAGATCTAAAATTGGATGCAACCGCCCATTCTTCTTTGGAACGATGAAGTACCGGCTGTAAAACCGGACTCTGTCTCGGGTGGAGGAACACATTTTATGGCCACCTAGTAGAGGGCTGCATTGGGATTGAGTCCCGCCAGGTCCCGTGGGACCCAGCGCAAATCTCGCGGGAGCGGGCGGTTTGAACTTTGCTGCGGGCGGGAATGGGCGGTTAAAAAAAACAACTGCAGGATCGGGAGATAGCCTAGCGACATGATGGAGATGTCAATGATGTGGAAAAGAACCTCAAACGAGGTATTTACAGCACAAAACCTAAACAAGGCAAGTCTGACATTTGGACTACTATTCATCTTCCTGATCAGTGCGTCAGAATACATGCAGGCCAGGGAAGCGAAACAAACAACCCCATGAATCTCTTTAATAACAGCAATACAAATACGTGTTTTTTCCTGCGGGACGGGAGAAGACAAAGTCAATGCATCTCTATTATTGTGCGGGAATAAATTCTCTGAGTTTTGCGGGTGCGGGCGGGAGTGGACATGCATATTGCGGGAGCGGGCGGGAGTGGACATGCATATTGCGGGAGCGGGCGGGAGTGTAACACATAAGTCGCGGGAGCGGGCGGTAAGGGTCAGAAATTCGGCGGGCGCAGGCGGGAGCGGGATGAAGAAAACAGTCCTGCGCAGGACTATACCACCTAGACCAAGAAAGTCTTTACTTACTGTTCCATTACCAGACCAGTGGTTAAAACGAAATCACACACACACACACACACACCCAGTCCATCTAACTTGCATGTCTTTGGACTGTGGGGGAAACCAGAGCCCAGGCAAATTATGAATTGAAATGTCCGGTGAGTGGTGCCAAAAGCTTAATGCTCCATTTTAAAATAGCGTACACCTACACTAAACCATAAACCTACCCGATAGTGTTAACAAAAGCAAATGTGACATAAAAACGCAATTGTAACCATGCCATTTTAGCTTGTTTTGAACATATGGAGCTGGTTAATGAAGAAAACTCCAAAATATATTAGTTTACAAATCATGCACTATGGTAAAAAGTGTTTTGAGGTCATAACATAATTGTGTAAGGTGCCACGTGAAAACAAGTCTTTATTAATCCATAATATGCCCCTGTGATCATAAATGTCTTTGAAAACGATTAAAAGTGCATGCTGTTTTCCTACTTCTAGTGTTCATTTCTGTTAGAAACTGCAGTGATATGTACGTATTGATTTTGTAAAAATGTTGCCATAGGTACGTTTTTCCAATGAGTCTGTGTTGAGAGAGAACATGTAAACTCCACACACACTCCCAAACACTCCGGTCTCCGGCGGACCGCCCTGCTGCCCGAACAAACAACTAAATGTTTTTATAGGAACAACAAAATTGTGTGTGTGTTGAAGCACAGAGGCATGGAGGGCTAGAGAAAGTAGAAAAAACACGGCTTTTTTAACACAGCATCGCAATCCTGTCAGACCCTTCAGACTCGGACCGAACGCTGTGCAGGACTATCAATATCTGTGTCTTTCGATGCGCTTTTGTGTGTGTGTGTTTCCCGAAGGCCACACTGGGCTGGGCGAGAAAACTCAGGTACATGCTGGAGGAGTTTCTGAGACCTGACCAGCAAGCTAAGCCACACACACACACACACACACACACACAGCTAAGCCTCACACAACACCGTCTGCTGCAGGGCTTTATATATTATACACACGCGCAGCGCTGAGTCTGGAAACATTAAATCATTGTGTTCTGCTACGTCTTAATAATTCAAGTCACTGAATTGTCATCCGTTTTGTTGGCTCAAACCCGAGACGGTGGTTATAATGCGAGTTTGCCCCACACTGTGAGCTGGATCGGGGAAACGTGTGCGGATAATGACGGGTCGTGCGATGACAATGACTCAGTTAATTGCTCTAACCTTTTCTTGCCAAGCTGGAGGGGAATGTGGCTCGTTGTTCAGCTTCATTGATTGCTGGATTTGCTGATTTATGTCATGACAGGCCCAAAGTAAGACATGACAATCACTAACAATATCACACTGTCACAAAACAAACAGAAGAATTTATAAGTGAGGGAATTTAAAGACGAGCACATATAGATATACTGAAAAAAATGAAAACCTCGTAAAAATTTAGCATCACTAACCCAACCTAACACATCAGTTTATACCAACAAAACTAATGCTGATAAATCAGGTAGAAATATGGGTATTAAAAATAATTCCATGAATTCAATATTCTATGAACCTAAAATGATTCGTAAACATATAAATGTCCCTATAGTTGTTCAAACACAAGGCGTGGTTTCACAGACAGGGCTTAGATCAGTGGTCTCAAACTCGCGGCCCGCGGGCCATTTGCGGCCCGCAGGGTGATATTTTGTGGCCCCCTACTTGAAATTAAAGTTTAATGTTAGTGTGGCCCGTTGTTGCGTGTGCCGCGTAAAAAAAAAAAAAAAACGTTATCCCTTATGGGCTACCATAGATAGTCTCGTGACACGGTGGGTTTGTTGTCAATAGTTGTCATAGACAACCGCGAAGTACAAACATACTGCGCCTGGAAAAACTGAGCGCGTCGCTTCAATTATGAGCGCGCTTGCCGCGCGCCTACATTTGAAATAACGAACTTGAGCGCGCAAAATATGTGAGCGCGATATGTGAACGGCCCCTTGTCGAGCTACCACCAATCAGGCCACGAGCTATTGGTAGCTCGCGAGCGACGTGTTGGAGAGAGACCGCTGCTCTAAAACAATGTGAGAATAATCATTTTGAGCTCGTAATATGTGTCCAACAGGTTCATAAGAAGGTTTGCTTTGATTTGTGCAGTCAGTAATTTGAGACACTATACATGTGTAGAAAGAATTCAATAAGACGGACAGACATGACTGCAAATATTTGTATTTCAAAAGCAATAATTGTTTTTCTAAGTATAATAAAAGGAAATGTGCCTTCCAAAAAAAAAAAAAAACATTCAATATCATTAATGTGTTGTATAAAGAAAATAAAAAGGGACATAAGCAAATATAAATATCACAAATATGTGTTATAGACAAAGAAAGTTTGTAAAATGAACTTCAACTGTCAGAAGGACAGCTCATGAAGAACCAATCATGTAGGAATGTTCAAATTCAGAGGAACAGTTCAGAAGAAACGTTAATAATAAAGATTGAGAAGATTGGATCAGTTGTGCTCCTTTTTTGGAATACTTGAATACTATTTTTTTGTGGAATACTTGATGCGGCCCCGCCTGACCCCGCCTCCACCTCCAGCGGCCCCCAGTTAGGTTGAGTTTGAGACCCCTGGCTTAGATTAAGCCAAGGTTAAACCTTAGTTAATTTAAGCAGCTTTTATAATCGTTAAAAAAAAAAACATTACTGTGTGAATCTTGAGACTGAGTGAATCGAGTGCTATATATATATATATATTATCGATGCAAATAAAAAATTAATTAAAGCACTTTACATATGTAATCTCCTCCTTCACCCGGAGAACACCTTTATCTACGATCACTGAGATCACATTGGAAATATGTTCCATATTCATATGGGGGTTTTGTCACCTGGATATAAAATAAGTAAATACTTATTATGCAAATGCATATTTATATTTATTCAGTACAGAATGTGCATAACTACATAAGTCTGCTTCTTACTCCATAGATGTATATTACTTTGTTATTTTTATTCTTAATCCTCCTTATTTGCATTTCTATTGCTTTGTGTGTGTAAATGTATTTATGTTCAGCAAATTCCTCGTGTGTTTGTACAAATGTATCTCATCTGAATCTCAATGTATTGACTTTTAAGTCTGATTTTTAAGTCTAACCACTAAACAAACTTGGATGTGTATTTATTAATTCAAATTTAAATGTGAAATGAAACCCCAGCGGCCGACTTTGGCATTGCTATAGTGTTGTGCTTCACCAGTAGAGCTAATGGAAAACCTCGACAAAAAGATATTTGAAACGCTGTGGTTTTTCCTCTCGTGGACGAGCCGGTTTTACTCCTGAAACGCTGTGGTTTTTCCTCTCGTGGACGAGCCAGTTTTACTCCTGAAACGCTGTGGTTTTTCCTCTCGTGGACGAGCCAGTTTTACTCCTGAAACGCTGTGGTTTTTCCTCTCGTGGACGAGCCAGTTTTACTCCTGAAACGCTGTGGTTTTTCCTCTCGTGGACGAGCCAGTTTTACTCCTGAAACGCTGTGGTTTTTCCTCTCGTGGACGAGCCAGTTTTACTCCTGAAACGCTGTGGTTTTTCCTCTCGTGGACGAGCCAGTTTTACTCCTGAAACGCTGTGGTTTTTCCTCTCGTGGACGTGCCAGTTTTACTCCTGAAACGCTGTGGTTTTTCCTCTCGTGGACGTGCCGGTTTTACTCCTGAAACGCTGTGGTTTTTCCTCTCGTGGACGTGCCAGTTTTACTCCTGAAACGCTGTGGTTTTTCCTCTCGTGGACGAGCCGGTTTTACTCCTGAAACGCTGTGGTTTTTCCTCTCGTGGACGTGCCGGTTTTACTCCTGAAACGCTGTGGTTTTTCCTCTCGTGGACGTGCAAGTTTTACTCCTGAAACGCTGTGGTTTTTCCTCTCGTGGACGTGCCGGTTTTACTCCTGAAACGCTGTGGTTTTTCCTCTCGTGGACGAGCCAGTTTTACTCCTGAAACGCTGTGGTTTTTCCTCTCGTGGACGAGCCAGTTTTACTCCTGAAACGCTGTGGTTTTTCCTCTCGTGGACGAGCCAGTTTTACTCCTGAAACGCTGTGGTTTTTCCTCTCGTGGACGTGCCAGTTTTACTCCTGAAACGCTGTGGTTTTTCCTCTCGTGGACGTGCCAGTTTTACTCCTGAAACGCTGTGGTTTTTCCTCTCGTGGACGAGCCAGTTTTACTCCTGAAACGCTGTGGTTTTTCCTCTCGTGGACGTGCCGGTTTTACTCCTGAAACGCTTTGGTTTTTCCTCTCGTGGACGAGCCAGTTTTACTCCTGAAACGCTGTGGTTTTTCCTCTCGTGGACGTGCCAGTTTTACTCCTGAAACGCTGTGGTTTTTCCTCTCGTGGACGAGCCAGTTTTACTCCTGAAACGCTGTGGTTTTTCCTCTCGTGGACGAGCCAGTTTTACTCCTGAAACGCTGTGGTTTTTCCTCTCGTGGACGAGCCGGTTTTACTCCTGAAACGCTGTGGTTTTTCCTCTCGTGGACGAGCCGGTTTTACTCCTGAAACGCTGTGGTTTTTCCTCTCGTGGACGAGCCAGTTTTACTCCTGAAACGCTGTGGTTTTTCCTCTCGTGGACGAGCCAGTTTTACTCCTGAAACGCTGTGGTTTTTCCTCTCGTGGACGAGCCGGTTTTACTCCTGAAACGCTGTGGTTTTTCCTCTCGTGGACGAGCCAGTTTTACTCCTGAAACGCTGTGGTTTTTCCTCTCGTGGACGAGCCAGTTTTACTCCTGAAACGCTGTGGTTTTTCCTCTCGTGGACGAGCCAGTTTTACTCCTGAAACGCTGTGGTTTTTCCTCTCGTGGACGAGCCAGTTTTACTCCTGAAACGCTGTGGTTTTTCCTCTCGTGGACGAGCCAGATTTACTCCTGAAACGCTGTGGTTTTTCCTCTCGTGGACGAGCCAGTTTTAATCCTGAAACGCTGTGGTTTTTCCTCTAGTGGACGTGCCGGTTTTACTCCTGAAACGCTGTGGTTTTTCCTCTAGTGTACGTGCCGGTTTTACTCCTGAAACGCTGTGGTTTTTCCTCTCTTCCTCTCCACGATCTTGGCATGCAAGTCTACAGGTCGCTCTCACCCACCCGGCCGAATCCCACAGTCAGAGGACAGATGTGAGAGATGGCGTGTCTTCTGAGCCGTCAGACGGCTTGTTTTACACTGAGACGTCTCCAGGTGGTGTGTGTCCCGCGAGGATGAGCGACGAAGACCTGAACCCTGTGTGTGTGTCAGAGCCGGTGAGGATCTGACACTCGGGTCTCTCATACATCTCATTATGCCAGACCTTCGGCCCGGGCCTGATGGGTTCAGACACATGTCCTTGACACTCAGATACGAGCGCTGATATTTCTCACAGTGGCGTATGGAGAATCGTCATTGCATTGGGTGGTGTGTGCCTTAAACACAATGATCCGTGGGTAAACTAGAGCATATGTGTGGATGTCAATACAAATGCCTTTTGTTACTATCATATTTTTGAAGTGATTATTCATGCTCAGATCCCTTAGTCCACAAATAAATGAAAAGAGCTTATTTCTGCAGACTCATGAAACTCATAATAGATCAATGAAGCACTATCTGATCGCTCTGATGTTTTCAGACCAGAGCCGCAGTGAAGCGTCACAATATCATCTGCTTTCCAGGCGAAATATGATGTTGCTCATTGTTTGTTTTTCTGAATGTGAAGAATCTGATAAATTGCAGGTGATCTGTGGCTCGAGAGAAACTCCAGCGGACTGAAAACACACTCTTCAGCAGAAGCACATATGAATCTAAAGGCCGTGTGTTCGACAGCGGATTCCTGTTTTCATTACACATGCGAATATTACTCTTACATTCTTGATCGGCCAAGACAGTTTGTCAGGACTTCATCCCGAAATCAAATGCTTTCAGGTCAGCAATAAAATCTGACAACAACGCTTTAGATGCTGCTTCTATAGCTCAAAGCATACTAAAATTATTATATATATTTTTCATACTGGTCCAGCTATTAAAAAGGTTTCTGGCTCTCTTAACTGCCCATTGATCATTGCATTATCTACAGATCCTCCGTCTCTCTGTCTCTGAATAAATATGAGCAGTGTTGGGGATGCACTGATATTAAAATTCTGCCCGATACCAATAAATAGATAACTGATATTGTATTAATATATCATGCATCCCTAACCGGAGATTATGCCCTTACCTGAAGGAAAAGATGAATCCTGAAACATAACCTTTGAAACATTAACTATAACATCATCACAGGGCTCAGGTTATTGAGCCCCAGCACATGAAAAGGAGACGTATAAACTCTATTATACCGAATGACCTGTTTTGTTCTGATATTGTCATGTTTGTCCCTCAGCGCGAGCACAGAGCTCAGTGTGTGTGTTCAGAGACTCGTATACCATCCGAAAGGAGAAAACTCAAAGAAATAAAAGATGACACAAGAGAATAAACCTGCAATACTCAAAATTACAAATCATCCAACGTCAGGAGAGAAATTGGCTTCTGACAATTGGAAAATGAATCTATGAGGGAAGACGTTTTGAGATTATAAAGATTATAATAAAGACCGTAATGCCATTTCAACAGCAGAGGTCTCCTGGGAACCCATGCGGTGTCGAGCGCCTGAAGAAACATTAGCTGGAAACGGGTAAAGCGGTTCCTTTACTTCAGAGATGTTAGATGAGGAGGCAATGACGGAGCGGTCTTTAATAACGGGATAAACCATTGAAGATTTACAGCTTTTATTCCACATCTATATGCTGGTTTGAACTGGAAGACTGCAGGGAGAAGCAAGAAAGTTTGACAAAAATGTTTTAATTTAAAATAAAAAACACATTAAAAATAAATGTATTTGGAGGCCCTTGGCACCAAAAAATGCTAGTGTGCCACAATAGTATAAAAATAGGGCTGTACGATTAATCGCAATATACATGAAACCGCACTTAAACCGATATGGCTTATAATCGCATGGCTGTGATTATTAGTTATGCGCAGCTTGTCATTGATGATCGGCTCTGTAAACACTGAGTTTCGGTTGCTTATAACATGCATTTGAAAAAGCAACACGCGTCACACATCTTTCCAAACATGAGAAGCATTTATGAACCTCTTGTCCAACAAAAGACAACATTTAATAACAAGCTTTTACTGCAAACTCACTTCATCAGGAGAGTTGAGCTTGTGTGTGACCCCCTCTGGTGTTCAGAGGGATATGTGTGTGTGTGTGTGTGTGTGTGTGTGTGTGTGTGTGTGTGTGTGTGTGTGTGTGTGTGTGTGTGTGTGTGTGTGTGTGTGTGTGTGTGTGTGTGTGTGTGTGTGTGTGTGTGTGTGTGTGACCCCCTCTGGTGTTCAGAGGGATATGTGTGTGTGTGTGTGTGTGTGTGTGTGTGTGTGTGTGTGTGTGTGTGTGTGTGTGTGTGTGTGTGTGACCCCCTCTGGTGTGCAGAGGGATATGTGTGTGTGTGTGTGTGTGTGTGTGTGTGTGTGTGTGTGTGTGTGTGTGTGTGTGTGTGTGTGACCCCCTCTGGTGTTCAGAGGGATATGTGTGTGTGTGTGTGTGTGTGTGTGTGACCCCCTCTGGTGTTCAGAGGGGTGTGTGTGTGTGTGTGTGTGTGTGTCTCAGTGAGTGAGTGAGTGAGTGAGTGAGTGTGTGTGTGTGTGTGTGTGTGTGTGTGTGTGTGTGTGTCAGTGAGTGAGTGAGTGAGTGAGTGAGTGTGTGTGTGTGTGTGTGTGTGTGTGTCAGTGAGTGAGTGAGTGAGTGAGTGAGTGAGTGAGTGAGTGAGTGAGTGAGTGTGTGTGTGTGTGTGACCCCCTCTGGTGTTCAGAGGGATATGTGTGTGTGTGTGTGTGTGTGTGTGACCCCCTCTGGTGTTCAGAGGGGGGTGTGTGTGTGTGTGTGTGTGTGTGTGTGTGTGTGTGTGTGTGTGTGTGTGTGTGTGTGTGTGTGTGTGTGTGTGTGTGTGTGACCCCCTCTGGTGTTCAGAGGGATATGTGTGTGTGTGTGTGTGTGTGTGTGTGTGTGACCCCCTCTGGTGTTCAGAGGGGTGTGTGTGTGTGTGTGTGTGTGTCAGTGAGTGAGTGAGTGAGTGAGTGAGTGAGTGTTCAGATGGAGCATCTACTACCGATCAGCCGCTGCACTGACAAACGGCGCATAAAATAATCGCAGCCTTTGCCAAATCGAGTGCGGTTTCATTGCCATTAATTGTGCAGCGTATATAAAATTAACTTTTAGTACACATACGCATTTAAAATGTACAGCCTTTCTCTTCTGGAAAGACGGACCAAAAATACAGATGACTCATCCTGCACTACTCAGATTTCTGTCCAATCAAACGCTCTATGAGATGAGAATGTCCCGCCCCCTAATGCACCCTGCAGCCAATCAGCACACTCGTTTACCGGCAGCTTACTTTGGAGAACGCCTCTTGTCCTCTACATAAAGACACTCACTCTATTCTTCTTCTAAGAGGCTGTGAACTGAAGTTGGCTCCTGATGAATGTGGTGTTTAAGATCTACTCCATCAGTTACAGTCGGCAACACAACACGGGTCACGTGACAGAACACACACTCGCTGGAGACATGCCGTACGCAAGGGCTTTATCAACTCCTCATGTGGGCTTCAGTTCTCAGACAGCATTAAGAGAACAGCCAGGAATGACAACAAAATCATAATCATAACCAGCACAGATGGATGAATCAACTGTGTGTAGATAAAGCTGGTGTGTGAGATAAGACTGATCTGTCTGTGTCCTCGAGCTTCAGGCCTCGTGTTCATCACTGCTAAATCAACACTTGTGTGACACACACACACACACACACGCACACACGCACACACACACGAACAAGCACACACGCACACACACACACAAACACACAAACACACGCACACGAACACACACGAACAAACACACACGCACACACACACTCGAACACACACACACACACACGAACACACACACACGCACACGAACACACACACACACACACACGCACACGAACACACACACAAACAAACACACAGCTTGATTAAACATGAGAAGTGACATTCATCATTCATCAGATAACACACACGGCTCTGGCATACACACGTACAGCACTTACACTAGTTATTATTTAAAGGATTCTTCAACAACCACACAAACCCGACCCAGGATAATAAACACATCAGGATTTCTCTTCCCACTGCTGTTCCCTGAATGATAGAGCAGCTGAAACTGGAGCCTGAACCTTCAGCTGTACTAGAGAAGATGAAGCTCTCAGCCATAACCACGACCTTGAGCACTGACACGCACAGCCGTGAACTTTGACCCCGGGAGTCACTAAATCTGCCTTCAGCATCAACAGTCGGTCCAGATATGACACTCTTGCAGTCGCACTGTCCCCGATGTGGACCCAGACTCACTGGTGTCTAACACAGCTCTCCTGGGAAATACTGTCATACGTGTGGTCAAATATCTCCAGGTTTGGGAGAGTTGCAGGTAAGAGGCAGAGAGAGAGAGAGAGAGAGAGAGAGAGAGAGAGAGAGAGAGAGAGAGAGAGAGAGAGAGAGAGAGAGAAGAGAGAAGAGAGAGAGAGAGAGAGAGAGAGAGAGAAGAGAGAGAGAGAGCGAGAGTGAGCGAGAGAGAGAGTGAGCGAGAGAGAGAGAGAGAGAGAGAGAGAAGAGAGAGAGAGAGCGAGAGTGAGCGAGAGAGAGCGAGAGTGAGCGAGAGAGAGAGAGAGAGAGAGAGAGAAGAGAGAGAGAGAGAGAGAGAGAGAGAGAGAGAGAGAGAGAGAGAGAGAGAGAGAGAGAGAGAGAGAGAGAGAGAGAGAGAGAGAGAAAGAAAGAGGTTATTTTGGCTAGAAGTGGACTATATCGGGTCTATAGTTAACCTACTCATAGCTGGACTATATCGGGTCTATAGATAACCTACTCATAGCTGGACTATATCGGGTCTATAGTTAACCTACTCATAGCTGGACTATATCGGGTCTATAGATAACCTACTCATAGCTGGACTATATCGGGTCTATAGATAACCTACTCATAGCTGGACTATATCGGGTCTATAGTTAACCTACTCATAGCTGGACTATATCGGGTCTATAGATAACCTACTCATAGCTGGACTATATCGGGTCTATAGTTAACCTACTCATAGCCGGACTATATCGGGTCTATAGTTAACCTACTCATAGCTGGACTATATTGGGTCTATAGTTAACCTACTCATAGCTGGACTATATCGGGTCTATAGTTAACCTACTCATAGCTGGACTATATCGGGTCTATAGATAACCTACTCATAGCTGGACTATATCGGGTCTATAGTTAACCTACTCATAGCTGGACTATATCGGGTCTATAGATAACCTACTCATAGCCGGACTATATCGGGTCTATAGTTAACCTACTCATAGCCGGACTATATCGGGTCTATAGTTAACCTACTCATAGCTGGACTATATCGGGTCTATAGTAAACCTACTCATAGCCGGACTATATCGGGTCTATAGTTAACCTACTCATAGCCGGACTATATCGGGTCTATAGATAACCTACTCATAGCCGGACTATATCGGGTCTATAGTTAACCTACTCATAGCAGGACTATATCGGGTCTATAGTTAACCTACTCATAGCCGGACTATATCGGGTCTATAGATAACCTACTCATAGCTGGACTATATCGGGTCTATAGTTAACCTACTCATAGCCGGACTATATTGGGTCTATAGTTAATCTACTCATAGCTGGACTATATCGGGTCTATAGATAACCTACTCATAGCCGGAATATATCGGGTCTATAGTTAACCTACTCATAGCCGGACTATATCGGGTCTATAGTTAACCTACTCATAGCCGGACTATATCCACAAGTATCCATAAGTTAGGACAAGTTTTCCACTTCCTGTTCAGCTACTGTTCGGACGCTCTTGCTTACTGCTCCGCGCTTTGCTCTATCGCTTTTATATTTTTTAATCGCTCTATTGCTTCTGTATTTTTAAATTTTATCTCCTTTTATCACCTAATTTTAACTTCAACAAATCAGCACAGTGCTCAAACGCTTAATTACTACAAAAAAGCAGAATTCTTTTCTCCGACCAGCCTCCCACTGAAAGCTTACATTCCGGGGAAGGGAAAACACAACTGCAAAAGGATAAGAGAAAATGCCTCTTCTGGAATCTACTTGCTGCACTAACTGCCAGAGACTTTCACAAAGGATTGCAGTTCTTGAAACAAAGTTACTTGTGGGACCACCAAACCAGACGGAACACACAACAGAGCTTCGTCATGGACGCCCTCAGCATACAGCCGGTGAGTCCCATGAATCTAGTCCTCCTCGACAGGCCATACTGAGTGTAGAGAAACAAGCCAATCGACTTACAAATCGATGGCACAAACAGGGAGCGAGACCCAAAGACACTCGAGACATCAGATTGTCACGAGCATCACATATTGCTGCAGTAGCATCCTCTACCCCAGATACGGCTCTGACAAGGATTGCAAACACTGGTCCACTACCACCGCCTATACATCTTGAGAACAGATTTGAAGTATTAATGAATGAGGAATCCCTGAATGTGATGAATGTGATCGAACACAGACTGAATCAGCCAGTTACCAACACTGCTAACTGGCGCTCAAGGTCGAGCAGACAGCGGCACTCAGCTCAGAGCGCAGCCGAGCCCAGGACTCTGATAGTGGGTGACTCCATAATCAGAAACATTATTAGCAGGGATACAACCACGTGCTGCCTTCCACAAGCAACGACTTCTGATGTAAATAGGGAACTTCAGAACATTCTGATGAAACATAAGACTGCAAATCGACTCATCATTCATGTGGGGAAAAATGATATTCATAAAGAGCAGTCAGAACTCCTTAAGAAGGATTTCAATGAACTTTTTGAAACACTTAAAAGACTGAAAGTTCAGCCATTCATCAGTGGACCACTCCCAGCAAGAGGAACAAACAGGTTTTCACGGTTGCTTGGGCTCAACACATGGCTGCAAAAAACCTGCAATATAAAAGGAGTGAACTTCATTGACAACTTCAATCTTTTCTGGAGTCAGAGGCAACTGTTTCAACAGGATGGGCTCCACCCAAACAAACTTGGTTCAAGAGTGCTAAAGGACAACATCTACTTCTCTCTCAATCATCCTTCTGCAGTGTGTGCCAATCCACTCAACCTGAATGGCACACACACACCTGGACACAGTATGAATGACCACAGGACTTCACTTCGGCACCTGAATGGACATGCGGTTGACATATCACACAAGGACAACGATAACACTATGCAGCCACAACAACTTCTGCTCACGGACACAATCTCAGCAGAGCCCCGCCCACAGAGCTCTCCACAGACAGACCGGGACATATCAGAACTGCTCCAAGATTCAGCTCCCAAGGACACTTTTCTGGAAAACAGCGAGGGAAACCAGGACAGCATATTACAGCAACAGCCCCTCTCCCCAGACACGTTATCCCTCTCTCCAGCATCTCCACTTCTGTGCTTCTCAGAGAAAATGGAAAAACTGGTGTATGCTGGAACCAAACTATCGCACTCTTTTGCTGCAAGTCCCCAGATGTCAACCAAAAAACGGCAGGCCCCACAACCACCAAAGCCTGCGGGCCCAGCTCGCCCTCCCCCTCCTCCTCCTCCTGTGAGAGCTCTTCGGCCTCTGCCACAGCGCCAGGGCTCACACCCTCCTCCAGCGGCTCGTGGTGAACCAAAAACAACTGATACCAGCTCTCAGTGATATGTGTCGGGTCCCCGCTATGAAAACAGTAACTTTCTTAAATGTTTACAAAACAAGCGGGAACCCAGTGTGCCTTTATCTTTCTCTATTGCCGTTCAATTACATGATAGAAAATCTAAGGCCTTCAAAAGCCGTACAGCAAACCCATCTAATCTGGTGCCTATCACACGCCAAACTAAGATTGCTGTGGGGACAAAAAGTAAGACTGTTAAGTTAGCACTATTAAACATCCGCTCACTTAAAAATAAATCACTTCTAGTCAACGATTTAATAACCACATACAACCTGGACTTCATGTTTCTAAATGAAACTTGGTTAGAAGACAGCTGCAGTGGAACAGTCCTCAATGAAACATCCCCTCCTAACTTTACTTTTATGAGTGTCTGCAGAGCGGGTAAGAGAGGCGGGGGCTTAGCTGCTCTTTTTAAAGATGTCTATCAATGTAAGCAAATATCATTTGGGAATTACCCGTCTTTCGAATATCTGGGTATTGTGTTAAAAGGTGCTCCACGTATTTTACTTATCATTATTTACAGGCCTCCAAAATACTCTCCAGCCTTTGCTGAGGACTTTACAGAACTGCTATCAACAATTTCCTCACAGTTTGACTGTTTTGCCATTGCTGGAGATTTTAACATTCACATAGATAATGCAGAAAACAATATGGCAAAAGAAATCAAAACTGTTCTAAAAACGTTTGATCTGACTCAGCATGTACATGGACCCACACACAATCATGGACACACTCTAGATTTACTTATCAGTAAGGGTTTAAACATCTCATCGATTGTTATTAAGGATGTAGCACTGTCTGATCATTTCTGTATTTTCTTTGATATATTGATCTCTCCTGCCATTGAAGCTAGATCTGTGTCTGTCAAGAAGAGATGCTTAAATGAGAACACTAGTGTGCTATTTATGAAGGCCATATCTTTAAAACCAAGCATATCTGCTGACTCTGTTGATTTTCTCCTTGATTCTTTTAACTCAAAAGTTAAAAGTGTAATTGATGATATTGCTCCTGTGAAAGTCAGGAAGAAAAGTGGTAGACAAAAAGCACCTTGGAGAAACTCAACAGCTGTGCAAAATATGAAAAGACAATGCAGAAGAGCAGAGCGCATGTGGCGGAAGACAAAACTTGTAGTCCATTATAACATCTACAAAGACAGCATCCATGCTTTTAATATTGAACTAGGCAAAGCTAGACAGACCTTCTTCTCGAATATTATAAACAGAAACTTAAACAACACACGCACACTTTTTGCTACTATAGAGAGACTGACAAACCCCCCAAGCCAGATTCCCAGTGAAATGCTCTCAGACGGCAAGTGCAGTGAGTTTGCTTCTTTCTTCTCTGAGAAAATCAATAATATCAGAAAGGTGATCAGCTCATCCTTGAGTTGCGCTGGGGTCAGACAGATCAGACCACAACCTGAGAAAGTAGTTACTTTGTCTGTTTTCGAAGAAATTGAAGGCACAATTTTGGAAGAAACCGTACAGCACCTTAAAACATCAACCTGCGCCCTTGACACACTTCCCACATCTTTTTTCAAAAGTGTGTTAAACAGCTTAGAAGCAGATCTCCTAGAAGTGGTAAATGCCTCACTTCTCTCTGGGAGTTTTCCAAACTCCCTGAAAACTGCAGTTGTCAAGCCCCTCCTGAAAAAGAGCAATCTGGATAAGACCATCTTGAGCAATTATAGACCGATCTCAAATCTTCCTTTCATAGGCAAGATCATTGAAAAAGTTGTCTTCAATCAGCTGAACAAATTCTTAATCTCGAATGGATACTTTGACAATTTTTCAATCTGGTTTCCGATCGCATCACAGCACAGAGACAGCTCTCATAAAGATAATAAACGATATTCGCTTAAATACTGATTCAGGCAAATTATCAGTGCTGGTACTACTCGACCTCAGTGCTGCATTTGACACTGTCGATCACGACATACTTCTTGACAGGCTGGAAAACTGGGTGGGGCTTTCTGGGATAGTCCTAAAATGGTTCAGGTCATACTTAGAAGGGAGAGGTTATTATGTGAGTATAGGAGACCATAAGTCTGAGTGGACATCCATGACTTGCGGAGTCCCTCAAGGCTCAATTCTTGCACCACTCCTGTTCAACCTGTATATGCTCCCAATGAGCCAAATAATGAGAAAGAACAAAATTGCTTACCACAGCTATGCAGACGACACACAGCTCTACTTAGCCCTATCACCTAACGACTACAGCCCCATTGACTCCCTGTGCCAATGCATTGATGAAGTCAACAGTTGGATGTGCCAAAACTTTCTTCAGTTAAACAAAGACAAAACTGAAGTTATTGCGTTTGGAAACAAAGATGAAGTTCTCAAGGTGAATGCATACCTTGACGCTAGGGGTCTAACAACTAAAAATCAAGTCAGGAATCTTGGTGTGTCTCTAGAGTCAGACCTTAGTTTCAGTAGTCATGTCAAAGCAATAACTAAATCAGCATACTATCATCTGAAAAATATTGCAAGAATTAGATGCTTTGTTTCCAATCAAGACTTAGAGAAACTTGTGCATGCTTTCATCACCAGCAGGGTGGATTATTGTAATGGACTCCTCACTGGCCTTCCTAAAAAGACCATAAGACAGTTGCAGCTCATACAGAACGCTGCTGCCAGGATTCTGAGCAGAACCAGAAAATATGACCATATCACACCAGTCCTCAGGTCTTTACACTGGCTCCCAGTTACATTTAGGATCGATTTTAAAGTATTATGACTGGTATATAAATCATTCAATGGGCTAGGACCTCAATATATTGCAGATATGCTCACTGAATATAAACCTAACAGATCACTCAGATCATTAGGATCACATCAGCTAGAAATACCAAGGGTTCGCTCTAAGCATGGAGAGTCTGCTTTTAGCTATTATGCCAGCCGCAGCTGGAACCAGCTTCCAGAGGAGATCAGATGTGCTCCTACAGTAGTAACTTTCAAATCCAGACTCAAAACACATCTGTTTAGCTATGCATTTACTGAATGAGCACTGTGCCACTGTCCGTCCGACTGTTTTTACTGTACTGGTTTTGTCTTTGTTTGTTTTCTAATTTCTAATTTATTTATTTACTTATTTTTATAATCTCTGGAAGAGATTTTGAAGGAGAGCGGGAGAGTCTTCACTCCGATGAGGCGAGTGAAGGAGTAAGTTATACTGCTGTATAAGAAGTCGCTGAGAGCGTCGTTAAGGGTAACGGCAGCAGACAGCACACACGAAGCGTGCTCTGTGGGGGCCCCGCTGGGCATTACTGGTGTAGCACCACCCCAGCAGAGTACGTCCCTGGGCTAGAGGTCTAGTGGCACCGTAAACCGGCTCAATCTCTTCCATCTCAGATAGGGGTGGACCAGTACTACTTTATTAGATTTTTTATTCTAAACTGTTTTAATTATTCTTATTTGTTTTGATTATTTTAATTTCTTCTATGTAAAGCACTTTGAATTGCCATTGTGTATGAAATGTGCTATATAAATAAACTTGCCTTGCCTTGCCTATATCGGGTCTATAGTTAATCTACTCATAGCTGGACTATATCGGGTCTATAGATAACCTACTCATAGCTGGACTATATCGGGTCTATAGTTAATCTACTCATAGCTGGACTATATCGGGTCTATAGATAACCTACTCATAGCCGGACTATATCGGGTCTATAGTTAACCTACTCATAGCAGGACTATATCGGGTCTATAGTTAACCTACTCATAGCAGGACTATATCGGGTCTATAGTTAACCTACTCATAGCTGGACTATATCGGGTCTATAGTAAACCAACTCATAGCCGGACTATATCGGGTCTATAGTTAACCTACTCATAGCCGGACTATATCGGGTCTATAGTTAACCTACTCATAGCAGGACTATATCGGGTCTATAGTTAACCTACTCATAGCCGGACTATATCGGGTCTATAGATAACCTACTCATAGCTGGACTATATCGGGTCTATAGTTAACCTACTCATAGCCGGACTATATCGGGTCTATAGTTAATCTACTCATAGCTGGACTATATCGGGTCTATAGATAACCTACTCATAGCCGGACTATATCGGGTCTATAGTTAACCTACTCATAGCCGGACTATATCGGGTCTATAGTTAACCTACTCATAGCCGGACTATATCGGGTCTATAGTTAACCTACTCATAGCCGGACTATATTGGGTCTATAGTTAACCCACTCATAGCCGGACTATATCGGGTCTATAGTTAACCTACTCATAGCCGGACTATATCTGGGCCCGTATTCATAAAGATTCTAACTGTACGTTCACACCGCCGCTGACTTGAGTGGCAAAGAAGCTCTGGCCGCCCTGTCAAGGACGCTTGTCAAAAAGTACGGGGAAGCTTGTTGACGCTTTGGACGCTCTGACGGAGCAGGGAGAAGAGAAGTGTCACAACATGAAATGTAATAAACAGAAAAAACAAGCAATACATTGAAGAAACCCTTTATAATGACAGCATTTTTATAAGCGTTTTGGTCAAATTTGGTAAAAAAAAAAAAGATTAGCTATTATTATTATTTGCATTAGGCTATTAGTAGGAACGAAAGTTTACATCGTATGTTTCTCCGGAATCAGCCAGCGTGAAGGACGTCTATATTCCGATTGGTTGCTGGCGTTTTGCCGCTGCTTGCAGCAGAACCGCGTCACAGCTCATTACCATAAAGTTGAGCTTCTTTCAACTTTCTGATTGACGCTCAAAACGCGATTTGACGCTCCTTGCAGCTGAGAGAAGCCAGCTTCCATTGAATGACTTCCGGCCGCTTTGGAAGCTCAAGTCGGCGGCGGTGTGAACGTACAGTAAGAATCCTCTCAGAAAACTCTTAATTTAGCTTAAAAACTTTTACGTAGGAGTCTTAGCTTAAGAGCGATTCGGGACCGATCTGAGAGCAACTCAGATCGGTCCCGATCTAACCCTAACCCTAACTGAGTAAGGAAAAGACAAAAACTCTCATCTTAGTGAGGAGGCGGGGCTGACCCCGTTGCTATGTGTGACACAATCTTTTGAAGACTGTGATTGGTTGGTTGGCCAAGAAGGAAAAAAAGAGTGATTTTAAGTATAGGGTCTATTCTAAGCCTTCACTTTGAAATTACATGCGTAATTTTTCCTATTTGACCGTTCTCACACACACACACACACACACACACACACACACACACACACACACACACACACACACACACACACACACACACACACACACACATTATATATGTGCATATAAATCATTTTTTTTATTTACCATGCTGTTAATTTCCTATAAGGTATTTGATTGGCTTAGAATGATAAAAAAAATGTCCACTCTTTCCATTTACACTGATTGCTGGCATGTCTATTTAAGTGGTGGTTTGAATGTTGGTTTAAATGTAACAAACATGGAATCAAAACCAAGAAGGCCGAGAAAGCCGGACTGGACAGAGGAACAGTGTTTACTGTGAGCCCAGTTAGTGGACGAACACTAGGCCATCCTTAAAGGAACATTCGGGCCGGGTGTCGATCTATAGCGTCTCATTAACTCACTGTCATCCGTTGTCTGCAACACATTTCTTCTCCCTCTTCTGGCATTTTCTCCTCTGCTAAAGAAACTCTTAAGCCTCTTAAAGTCCTCACCCGTACTCCTAACAGCTTTGACCTTAAGACCTCTTTTAAGGGTTAAGATGCTTTCTGAATTACTTTTTTCTTTACTAGGATTTTTTCTTTCATTTTAAGAGTAAACGCCCACATTTCTAAGATTTTTCTTAGAATTTTGTCACTAGGAGCACTCTTTGCATTAAGATTCTTTAGGGATACGGGCCCAGATCTATAGTTAAGACGGTGAAACGACGGCTATCGCTGGCTGGGGTGTGTTTGATAGCAGATATGGCTGCTGCTAGCATATGTCTGCTTAAATGCTAGGTTAGCTGGAGCGTGTCAGGACTACAGATCCTCTGGGAAATCAAGACTGGGAGGAAGGCAGACTCTCAGGAACAATCCCGACTCTAAACACCGAGATCTGACATTCTGAAATGTGAAGTTTTGGACCTGCTGTAAACGGTCGGCTCTGAGAATCTGTCCTGTAATGAGATCAACGGCTCGTCTGAAGCCGTTCTTCACCAAAGCTGTTCAGGGAAAAAGGTTTAATTTCCAAAAGGTTTAAGGGTCTTGGGAAGATGTTGAAGTGAAATCAGGACTGTGTGTGACGAGTGCTCACCATCGACACGCTGATCACAAACATTCTGTGTTATTCATGCCAGACAAGTCATTTGTTGAGGTCACCTTGTAGAGAAAGACACACGCCTGCGCACATATATATTGAAACGCGCATATCTATAGACTAAACACGCGATACGCATGTACGCGTCAGCGTTCTCACAGATTCACGTTTTTGAAGTTTACACAGAGATGATCACATTTTCAACATTTTTCCCCGCTTGCACGTTGGATCCTGTTTCCAGGTGTGTGTTCTCGAGCTCAAACACTGATGTGCGAATGAACGGCCAGAACACATTAAGGGTTTCTGTGTTCAGTAGAGCGGTGACGTGTTAGCGGCCACTAAGTTAATCACTAATGATCTTTGCAACGGAAGTGAATCAATCAAAACTAACTTTATCAGGGGCCGTTTTTACAAAGAATTTTAAGGCTAAAAGTAGCTCCTAACTAGCGAATTTAGGAGCAACTCCTAAAAATAATGGGCGTGTCACTCCTAACTTTAGGACTCCTAATTTTTTTCACTAAGAGTAATTCACGAAGCATTTTAGCCCTAAAATTAGCAGCTAAGTCTGGGACAGCTTAAAAGAAGTCGAGAGGACTCCTAACTCACTAAGACCGATTCACAAAGGATTGTAGCGCACACCAGCGCCTCTCGCAGTCGTCCGGGCTCCGCGACACAAGCGAGAATGCTGCATTGATCTGCAAACAAATCCTCTTCTCACGCTTAGTTTTGCTTCATATCCCAGTGCCGAATTTCACTTTTATTATGTTTTTTTTTTTCTTTCTTTTTTCAGCACCAGCTGGGCCAGCAGCAGTAACTGATCCTGCGTCCAGTTGGGCTTTCTTTTCCGTTTTTGCGACTTCATAATCCACCGTCATTCAACTATTACATTACTTCAATAAGAGCAACATTTCCTTGCTTTAAGTAGTCTATTTAGGCTAATAGGATGTCAATTAACCAAGCAAGTGTTAATGCAAGTGTCGTTTTTCATTATTAGGCAAGTGGAGGTTTTCATTGAGGTATTAGGCTACCTTGATTTAATTTAATTTAATTCACGACTTTTCTCTCTCTCTCTGCCTTTTTAGAATTACACTTCACTGGGGCCTGCACAAACATGTCATTATATATGCATTTCCATGACATTACTATTATTATTTAGTGTAGGACACAGACATATTTAGATGTGGTAATTCCATGATTTGTTGCGTCTGTGTTATGCTCCGCATGATGGCCCTGTCATCTAACACCCAATCACCGTGATCATTGCGAGGAAGCTCGTGCGTGAGAACTGACGTCATCCATAGCAACGAAGACTCACTCTTAGTTTAGGAGTTGTCATTTTTCCTTACTAAGAGTAGGTCTGAAAGGTGCTGTGAATAACTTTTAAGAGAAAACTCCTAGCCAAAATATTTTAGTGCGATTTAGGAGTACTCCTACTGGTAAGATAAAATTCTTTGTGAATACGGCCCCTGGACAATAACTTTATTCTAGAGCTGCTGTAAAGCCTAAACACTCTGTTACTGTAATCTCCTGTTATCACTGTAAAGCTGCTGTGAAATGTAATATATAAATGAAAAAAAGCTCTATATAAATGAAGGCGACTTAACAAAACAGAGAAATCTGCAACATTTTTAGATCTTACGTGAGGTTTTAGTGCTGGAGAAATGCTGCAAGCTATCGAAGGATTGTTTTTCACAGAATTATCAGTTCAAACACGTCCAGGCTATAGATTCAGGCTATTAAAAGTACAGCTTTGAGTGATGAATAATTTACCGTCCTTCACACCAATGATCTCACTATACAGCCTGATATAAAGCTATTGTGGATCCAACAGTGCGGGAGAGTTTGTCTTAGTTTAACAGCTGAAGAAGAGCATCTTCAGTGAGGAAGAGGAGGAGCCTTTCTTACTTCACTGCTGTATTTATGATCAGGCCATATACACTAACATTTGTGTTTAATGCCGCCGGGAAAAGCTCAACATCTTTGACTGTCACTTTCTTTCACACTAAAAAGGTCCTGCTCCGTTCAGCATTCGTTTCTTGGACGTATTCAATGCACAGTTTACAAAAATACAAGCTTTTCGCTGGCTCTTTTCCCTCAGGACACAATTATTTCCAGCAGCTCATTATGTTTGTGCCGGACAGGCTCTCCGTGTTTCTGGAGAAACATCTGTGAACACTGACACAAGCTTTCAGATACGGGTTATTCTGCAGAAGAGTGTTATAATGTTTAATATTTACTCACACAGTGGAAACGGACATAAAAATGAATAATTCTGCTCACTTTGGGGTGCCATGTTTGATTAGATTATCTCACACTGCGCATGTCTGCTGTGCTCGCGAAGATCACTAGCGCCATCTGCCGGTCACTTCCGGTTCAGGTTTCAGTCACACAGTCCCGTATAACAACATATGAAATTATTTTTAGGATAAAATAGCCTAGTAGTCCATTGTTTCACTACAGTACAGCTAATTTAATGGCTAGCATGTTTATAGCATAGGCTAAAAACAATGCAAAACTAAATGGTAACACTTTACAATAAGTTAACATGAACTAACAATGAAAAACACTTATACAGCATTTATTTATCTTATGTAATGTTAAATTCAACATTTACTAATACGTTATTAAAATCAAAAGTCGTATTATTTAATGAACCTGAGCTGACATGATCATCAACACAAGGTTTGTATGAACTAACATTGACGAAGATGAATAAATAGGCCACTGTAACTAATGTTGCTCATTGTTAGTCAATAACTAATGGAAGCTTATTGTAAAGTGTTTAATGCAAATTAAACCAATTAATTACAAATCCAATCATATTTTCACACTCTTTATAAATAGCTTGATGACACTACCTTTATATTTCTTTGTTTTCTTCACACATTCATCTCAGACTATTTTCTCCTAGTAAACAAGAAGTCAGTAACCTTTGAAGAAAAAAACCGTCAGGCTGTCATAATAAAAATCATTTTCTCCCCAAAATTAAAACTGTTTATGATTAGTTACCTCTTTGTTTCACCAATCATCTCTGTGTTCAAATCAAATCCATGACCGAGGCGTTATTGCTCAAATTAATAATGCAGCACTCACAACTCCGCGTGTCGGAGCGCGCATGCGCACTTGCAGGTTTGTTCTGGATGACGTCACACGCAGGGCGAGGCCACGAGCAGGTGTATTTCACAGGTGTAAAGAAGAGTAAGTGCCAGTCGAGGAGTGTGTTGTGTGCAGTGATTGGGTGCAGGAGCGCGATGGGCTGCGCCGCGCTACTCGTCCTCGGACTCGCGTTCGACATCATCGGGGTCGCTTTGCTTTTACTCGGGATTTTTGCCAATCTGCGAGTGGAAGGAAGATTTTATGGAGACTTTCTAATCTACTCTGGCTCATTAATAGTTTTCCTCAGTCTTTTCTGGTGGGTCATGTGGTACACGGGGAATATCACAGTTTCCTATGAGGATCTAGAGAAGAGGAGCTTTGATAACTTTGCGCACTGGGCGAGCAAACTCTCCGAGCGGCTGTCCGACACCGGGAAGAAGAAGAGCACGGATCCCGGGAAGAAGAGGAGCACGGATCCCGGGAAGAAGAAGAGCACGGATCCCGGGAAGAAGAAGAGCACGGATCCCGGGAAGAACAGCACAGATCCCGGGAAGAGCTCGCTGACGCATCACGCCCCGACGCGGATCACCTGGGGAAATTTGGGAATCGTAAACGAGGCTTACGAGCGAAGCTCTGAGGAGAAGAAGCTGGAGCTGGAGATCCTGAGGAACCCCGGGATGATCGGGAAGCAGGAGCGGATCCTCTGACAGGAACCGGTACTTTACATGCACAACTTTTGCTTCAATCCGACTGAATTCATTCCGATTGATGAATCTGAATACAGTGTTTACATGAACGCTAAACATGTGATCGGGTTGATGTGTGTTTATGTCACAAACTTCAAATCGGAATATATTTTTTGACATGCGCACACTGCACGAATATACAGAGTTCCCTGCTGTTTGCGCATATAACCATTCTCATATATAGCCTATTGGTTCTTTATTTGTTTTAAACAGCAGAATTAAATTTTGAATCATTTCTGGTCATAATTGGGAGACGATGAGTGTATATGAGCTGCTGTGCGCTGCTTATATTGATCACACTGGAAATATGGCCTAACCCAGCCGTGTGTGGATGCGAGTCTGAGGCACTGGCGGCCGTCGTGCTCGTCCCGTAGAGACAGGAGGATTATAGGATGACGGGAAACTCATTTACGACACTTTATTCAACAAGAAGAACAGATCCTTCATACGTCATCACGCTATTTCTACATCATTGCACATGCGCAGTCCGTTCGGTTTCAATCCGATCAAGTGTTTACATGTTCTCTCCATCGGATCAGAAAAGAAATAAACGCCCATTTCAATCCGATCGAAATCTCACTGGGATCGAGCTCAATCGGATCGATTAAGGTTACATGAAGGTTTTTCACTGCGACTGAGCCGCCAGTCCCACTAGCGGATTATTTGGTTGCATGTAAACCAGTTCTGTTCACATTAGAATAATAACGCGATGGTTTCTCAACGACTCGCTCCTTGAGCTCTCGACTATAAAAATGCCTGTTCTGTAGATTTAACTTAAGGTTCATAAAATACATTAAGAAAATCTACAGCAGTCTTTCAGACATATGCTAAATATTGCTCATTTACACAAAGGCAAGAAAATGAACACAATGGAAATAAAGCTCTAAAATTGGGATTAACAGTTTATCTGAACATGTTTAGATATATTTTAACTAGGATAATATTAAACGGATTCAGGCTGTAATTGTATCTAAGAGTATGGAATAGTTTGTTGCGAGACAAAACCAACTAATAGCTACCACAAAATCTCATAATTGTTTAACCAGCAGAAATGACGTCACAGAAGCTGGTATGACGAACACACACTTCCTTCAGCTGATCATCCACTGCTCACTCTTTCATTTCAGTCGTGTTTCCTAATCATTTGATGCACTGATTTTTGCCCTTGTTCAGACATTAAGGCTGACGCTCGTTAATATTAGCGAAACTATAAACTGTTTACCAGTTAAACATGTTTGTTTGTGTGTATATATATCATATTGCTGATTGATGTTCAGTTGTATGAATGCAGGCTTATTGTACAATTTTACAAAAAGTTTGTCTTTTTTGTCTCCATAATGTATCAGTTGTGTGCTGACTTTAGTTAGCCGGAGGTGATGCTGCCCCGATCACACACTGATGCTGTTTCTCTCCTCAGCGGCTTCGCTTCTCTTGACCAAGACGGGTTTTAACCAAACCTTCACATTTGGACTGGCTGAGAAATCAAGTCATTCATCAGGGAAAAGTTTTTAATTTCATGCATTTCATACATGATTTATGTTTTTGTACTTTTAACGTGTTGATACTGAAAGATATTTCACATTTTATACATTTCATTCTTTATCAAATAAAGAGTCGTCAGAAAATGATTCATTTGGTCAGTTTCTTGGTTTTGGTATTTTTCTGGAAACACAATTGTTTAATAAAGCCCCTTTATTCTGGCTTTTGAATTGTACAAATTCACTGGTTTTAATTCATTCATACTTATGTTATACAGCTTTTCCAGTATTTTAACTGTTAAAACGAGCATTATGAATATGCCTCTGCAAACTTTTATTAAGACCGAAGTCTGTGTGAGACCCTGATCATCAGAAACCAGTTGATCTCGTTCTCAGGGTGGACTGGCCATCGGGCAGACTGGGCTCTTTTCCGCTGTGCCGACACATCTAAATTATATATAGGCTATATATATATATATATATATTAGTCAGAACGGCCCATAAAACTCGTACATCGGCGGCCCATTCGTTTAGTTTAGTTTTGCTTGATTGGCGGCACTGGGATCTTAGGTTTTAGTCAGCGTAGGTTTATTCTTCTCACAGACCGGCCCATGAAACGCGTAGATCAGCGGCCCATTGGTTCTTTTCTTGATTGACACTGGGCTGGTCCAATCACACCTTTAAACTCCTCCCCCTCTGGGCTCTGAGCGAGCGTGCGAGTCAGTGTGTATCGGTCAACATCAGAGATGGAGAAGAAACGCAAGGAAGTGCAGAGAAATAGCGTGAAAACCAGAAACGGCCCTCTCAGTGTCAGAGAGATGAGTGTGAAAACTGGGATACTCTCACAACATTAGGCTATGCGTGTAGGAACCCATTACCTAGTTATTATTCCCACATCTGCATATTCGACGATTAGCCTACGCAATTTACTAGAATTGTAATGAGACGCGTTTGTAAACCATGTTTTCCGCCTAAATAAAAGATAATGCGTTTCTCTTTCAAGTATAGACATTAGTACAAAACTAATTATGAAAGTTCATTTTATTTTTCAGTGCATGTAGTAGTGTGTAATGTAGACTCACTGGCACTATATCACTACTAAAGAGGTTGGAGTTTTTCTTGGTTCAATTTGCACACTGAATATAGGTTGGAACTCTTAACTTTGAACTCTCAAAGTGCACCAGATTGATGAATTCAACATTAAAAAGCACAAATGTTCTTACGGTGAAGATGTCCCGATCCCCAGAGGACAGAGGCGCACCACCAGACTCACCGCTAACCCTGTGGGAAACCGGGATTGCTATGCAATGCAGCTTACAGCTTGTTGTAGGATTCATCACTGTGGAGTAGTGTTTCATTAGTAGTTATTTCATCTGTTAACTCTCATTACTGGTTTTAAGGAATAGGAGTTGGTATACATATTCAAGGGCGTGCAAAGTTGTGTTGTGTGTCCAGCCCTCGTTCTTCATCGAGCGGCGAGTGTTTACAGCAAACAGCCACTCTGAAAGTTAACTGAAGAATACAAGGACTGTAACTTCATCATAACACACCCAGGCACACCTGCAGGACAAACACAAGAGCGTAGAGAGAGACACACCTGCTATTGTGTGTGTGGATACTCCTGGAGGCTTTCACAATCACAGCCAACAGATGAGGAGGGAAAGTACAGTAACAGCACGAACGTTGATGATAGTGACATTACAGTCCATCAAAACAGACATATTGATATAGTTATTACTATACTATTAACCAGAACAATCATTTGTAATTGATAAAAAAAAAATACTTCCTAAATTGTAACAGCGAAACAAGCTTTTTATGTAAATCTGCTTTGAAACACTGTATTATGAAATGTGCTAAACAGATAATCCTGAGTTAGAGTTAATCCTGAGCTCACGTATAAACTCCGCATCATCACCTTGGAAACGCATAAACACGACTCGGGTCATTAATGCGCGATTGCGACTCGGGTCATTAATGCGCGATTGCGACTCGGGTCATTAATGCGCGATTGCGACTCGGGTCATTAATGCGCGATTGCGACTCGGGTCATTAATGCGCGATTGCGACTCGGGTCATTAATGCGCGATTGCGACTCGGGTCATTAATGCGCGATTGCGACTCGGGTCATTAATGCGCGATTGCGACTCGGGTCATTAATGCGCGATTGCGACTCGGGTCATTAATGCGCGATTGCGACTCGGGTCATTAATGCGCGATTGCGACTCGGGTCATTAATGCGTGATTGCGACTCGGGTCATTAATGCGCGATTGCGACTCGGGTCATTAATGCGCGATTGCGACTCGGGTCATTAATGCTCGATTGCGACTCGGGTCATTAATGCGCGATTGCGACTCGGGTCATTAATGCGCGATTGCGACTCGGGTTATTAATGCACGATTGCGACTCGGGTCATTAATGCACGATTGCGACTCGGGTCATTAATGCACGATTGCGACTCGGGTCATTAATGCACGATTGCGACTCGGGTCATTAATGCACGATTGCGACTCGGGTCATTAATGCACGATTGCGACTCGGGTCATTAATGCGCGATTGCGACTCGGGTCATTAATGCACGATTGCGACTCGGGTCATTAATGCACGATTGCGACTCGGGTCATTAATGCACGATTGCGACTCGGGTCATTAATGCACGATTGCGACTCGGGTCATTAATGCGCGATTGCGACTCGGGTCATTAATGCACGATTGCGACTCGGGTCATTAATGCACGATTGCGACTCGGGTCATTAATGCACGATTGCGACTCGGGTCATTAATGCTCGATTGCGACTCGGGTCATTAATGCACGATTGCGACTCGGGTCATTAATGCACGATTGCGACTCGGGTCATTAATGCACGATTGCGACTCGGGTCATTAATGCGCGATTGCGACTCAATGCACGATTACGACTCGGGTTGGTAATGCACGATTGCGACTCGGGTTATTAATGCACGATTGCGACTCGGGTCATTAATGCACGATTGCGACTCGGGTCATTAATGCACGATTGCGACTCGGGTCATTAATGCACGATTGCGACTCGGGTCATTAATGCGCGATTGCGACTCAATGCACGATTACGACTCGGGTTGGTAATGCACGATTGCGACTCGGGTTATTAATGCACGATTGCGACTCGGGTCATTAATGCACGATTGCGACTCGGGTCATTAATGCGCGATTGCGACTCGGGTCATTAATGCGCGATTGCGACTCAATGCACGATTACGACTCGGGTTGGTAATGCACGATTGCGACTCGGGTTATTAATGCACGATTGCGACTCGGGTCATTAATGCACGATTGCGACTCGGGTCATTAATGCATGATACTCAGGTTATTAATGCACGAGCGCAGTGAAGGACTCGAGCAGGTCGGGTCGGTTCAGACGGGGTCCGGTTCCTTGTTCTGACGCCTCGCTGGATCTTCAGATCAGGCAAACACTCTTTAATCATCTCTTCTTCTTCTTCTTTCAGGATCCTTTAACGAGGCACATCACTATAAAATTCATCAGTCTGAAAGCTTAAAAATGTAAAGATGAAAATGAACAGGCCTAACCCTTTCAGCAAATAACTCAAAAGATAATAATTAACAGGCAACAATAAACATTGTGTCATTTCACGACTTCTGTTTAACAGTGAGTGACGCAGTTACTGTAGTTTCTGTCAACAAATGAATTGCACAATCTTTATCCAGAAATCAGTTCTTTGTTTCCAGCAGAAACCTGGAGAGAAAATCAAGTGTGTTTCACAATAAATCATTCATATCCTTCATAAACAAGAGCAATGTTTTTCTGTTCTGGGACTGCACAAGAGTGGAAGGCTTTACAGTGTTAGGAGCGTTACTGACACTCGGCTCGGCTTTGGCTCGGACACGGTTCATGTGTGGTCAAGCACTTCTTCCCTTATTCCTGTCAAGTTCCCTGTGAGGAAGGTTAGATCATCAGCGCCACCTAGAGACACACAGCAGCAACGCACTCACACACCACTGAAGTTATGGAGCTTTAATTTAATTTATAAAAAAAATGCATATACCCACTGAAGCTAAACAACATCTACCACTTATTTTTCCTTGTGGAACACGTTCTATCCGTGTAGACTCTTTCAGTTGTTTGAACAGAATAAAATAATATTATTAACAGGCAAAGAGACAACTTCAACACAAAGATAACACACAGCCAACGACATCTCCAATATAAAAGGAAAACAACGGGGAGGAAAGGAAATATTAGAAACGAAAGGTAAGTGCAGTAATGATCCCAATTGTATAAAATATTATTTTGCATTTTTTCCCTTCCATCTTTCGTCAGGAATCGAATCGGGCACAGCACATTTTCTCAACACGTTCATGCAAGATGATATATTTTAACAAAGTACAAATGGAAATATATCTATCTCATAGGTTATTGGTTAAAATATAAAGAGGATGCGAGTAAACATCATTTTGATCTGATGTAATAGAGAGTAACTCAAACCCTCAATAGTGTTTCTTTTTTTCTGAAAAAATAAAAATAAGAATGAAGTGAATACATTCATTTCCATGACCACAAGTCCACGTCTTTAAAAGAAAACAGAATGGGGAAAAGCCAGTTTTTGTTGAGTATTTGTGCCTCTGGAAACACACAAATAAGACCCTAAAGTACACATACGACAAAATACTGCATATCTACTCAAGACTGCATTGGCTGGACGTGGAGGCTAGCTGCCATGATCTGAGGAGCCGGCGCACACTCCCTTTCCCAAGGGAAGAGCGCTCGACTGTCCCATGTGTGAGTGTGAGGCGGACTCTGTAAGAGCTAATCGGGCCTAACGAGGTTTGGCGAGTCCGTTTCTGACGGTCAGCTGATTGTGAATGTTCAGGATCTCTGGGAACGGAGAACACACGTCTGATACACATGCGTGACAATTACATAAACATCTAGATCGTCATCGGTCGTCGGCTGCTTGTCCAGGGCTGGTCCGGGATCAGCCCGGGCTTCTCCGCTGGGTCACGCCACACAGGAACAACAATACGCTTCATTCTGTGACTTCAAGTAGGCTATATGAGTATATGAGTGTGCATATATCTGTGAGTGTGGACCAGAACAGCTTCTCTCTTCATCTCACCTCAGTATTGGCACCTGGGTTCAGGAACGGGTGACGAGGTGCCGGCGGGGCGAACGAGTCGAGGTCAGAGGTCAGGAGACGATGGTCTAGTCGGCGTGGGTCTGCTGGTCTCTCTCCGCTGGGATGGAGTCGGTCTTGACCCGTTTGGGTTCGGGCTGCTGGTCCTGCTCGCCGTTCTGGCGTTTGGTGGGGAGGGACGCGGAGGCCGAGGCGTGCGTCGCTAGCATGTGCAGCGGACTCGCTGAGGACCAGACATTAGCATTAGCAAAGCGCTTCGCTGCATTAAAGGGAGTGTTCACCCAAATATTTAAATTAGCACATGATTTACTCTCCCTGAAGCCATCCTCGGTGTGTATGACACTCTTCTTTCAGACGAATACAATCAGAGTTATATTAAAAAAATGTCCTGGCTCTTCCAAGCTTTATAATGGCAGTGAATTGGCATATTTTTTTTGGAAGTCCATTCAAGTGCATCTGTCCCTATTCTATGCACTTTTATGATGGACAGATGCACTTTTATGATGGACAGATGCACTTTTATGATGGACTGATGCACTTTTATGATGGATAGATGCACTTTTATGATGGACAGATGCACTTTTATGATGGACAGATGCACTTTTATGATGGACAGATGCACTTTTATGATGGACAGATGCACTTTTATGATGGGCAGATGCACTTTTATGATGGACAGATGCACTTTTATGATGGACAGATGCACTTTTATGATGGATATATGCACTTTTATGATGGATAGATGCACTTTTATGATGGATAGATGCTCTTTTATGATGGACAGATGCACTTTTATGATGGACTGATGCACTTTTATGATGGACAGATGCACTTTTATGATGGACAGATGCACTTTTATGATGGACAGATGCACTTTTATGATGGACAGATGCACTTTTATGATGGACAGATGCACTTTTATGATGGACAGATGCACTTTTATGATGGATAGATGCACTTTTATGATGGATAGATGCACTTTTATGATGGACAGATGCACTTTTATGATGGACAGATGCACTTTTATGATGGACAGATGCACTTTTATGATGGACAGATGCACTTTTATGATGGACAGATGCACTTTTATGATGGATAGATGCACTTTTATGATGGATAGATGCACTTTTATAATGGATAGATGCACTTTTATGATGGACAGATGCACTTTTATGATGGACAGATGCACTTTTATGATGGATAGATGCACTTTTATAATGGATAGATGCACTTTTATGATGGACAGATGCACTTTTATGATGGACAGATGCACTTTTATGATGGATAGATGCACTTTTATGATGGACAGATGCACTTTTATAATGGATAGATGCACTTTTATGATGGATAGATGCACTTTTATGATGGACAGATGCACTTTTATGATGGATAGATGCACTTTTATGATGGACAGATGCACTTTTATGATGGACAGATGCACTTTTATGATGGACAGATGCACTTTTATGATGGACAGATGCACTTTTATGATGGACAGATGCACTTTTATGATGGACAGATGCACTTGAATGGACTTCAATTCACTGCCATTAAAAAGCTTGGAAGAGCCAGGACATTTTTTTTAATATAACTCTGATTGTTTTCGTCTGAAAGAAGAGTGTCATACACACCTAGGATGAGGGCGAGTAAATCATGGGCTAATGTTCATGTTTGGAAGAACTATCCCTTTACGCCTTGAAGGAAGTGAGGAGAGATGATGTGAAACCACAGAAGAGCGTGTCTGAACCAGAGGTTGTGTACAGCTGGTGTTGAGAAGCGGTTCAGTCGATCGGATCACAAGTGGACGACGCTTAAATACAGGAGTAAACGGGTCAGCATCGCAGAGGAGTGTGTGTGAGCGACGACATCGCAGAGGAGTGTGTGTGAGCGACAGCATCGCAGAGGAGTGTGTGTGAGCGACGGCATCGCAGAGGAGTGTGTGTGAGCGACGGCATCGCAGAGGAGTGTGTGTGAGCGACGGCATCACAGAGGTGTGTGTGTGAGCGACGGCATCACAGAGGTGTGTGTGTGAGCGACAGCATCGCAGAGGAGTGTGTGTGAGCGACAGCATCGCAGAGGAGTGTGTGTGAGCGACAGCATCGCAGAGGAGTGTGTGTGAGCGACGACATCGCAGAGGAGTGTGTGTGAGCGACGGCATCGCAGAGGAGTGTGTGTGAGCGACGACATCGCAGAGGAGTGTGTGTGAGCGACGGCATCGCAGAGGAGTGTGTGTGAGCGACGGCATCGCAGAGGAGTGTGTGTGAGCGACGACATCGCAGAGGAGTGTGTGTGAGCGACGGCATCGCAGAGGTGTGTGTTACGACCCTGTGTTCTGCTTGCTCGCCTGCTGGTGGCGGTGTTGCTCTGAGAGAGCGTGGGAGATCGCACACACCTGCTTCCTCCGATCATCTTTGATTATGAAGAGGATAAAACCTTGGATTGAACATCTCATCTTCACTTCGTCCAGGGGGACTGACAGCCTCTGGCGAAGTCATTCGAACCTTTTGATTTACAGCCCATACCAACCTTCTTTTACTCCCCAACCGGATTATGATTTTGACCCTTTTGATTTGAAACCCTAGACTTTGTTATATTCAGTTTATTGTGATTTTTGAGGACGAATAAAATCTTGCAAGTCATTTTCGGTGTACTTGTTTACTTTATGTACGGCCGAAACGAGCTGGCCGTAACATAAATTGGAGTCTCGTCCGCGATCCTATTGGGGTAGGAAACGTTGGTAAGTATGGGTTGTATGTGTGTATGTTTTTGTGAATGGTTACCTTTATAAATGAGAACTCTGGTGAGTTAGAGTGTTTCCAGCTGGATTGTGAATACAATCCTTCCGTCGGAGCACTGTTTGTTGTTTTGTTTTGTTATTTTGCCTTTCTTGTTTTTGGAGGTTATCCTGGGTGGAGATTAACTCTCTGTAGGGGGTACGCTTCCGGACTTTCAGTTTGACTGATAGTTGCGGAGTTCAGCGTTTAATGTCGCCTCGAGCCCGGTACATCTCTGAAGACCAGGTAGGATTTAGTTAGTGTTTTTCTGAGTTAGGAGCTGGAGTTCTCTTATATTATAAGTGGTAAATCCATTCTACAAAAAAAAAAAGGGAAAATCGTTGAGATTGCGTGTATAGTGCAGTTTATTTTACGCTTACACTGTGTTTTGACTTGTGGGAAGTCTTTGAAAATTTTGTGAATGAGGTTGCGTATACGGTGACGTAGTTCCTTTTTGAAGCTGTGGCTGGGAATTGTATTTTGAGTAAACAGCGTCTCACGTGTGTTAGCTAGTAGGTTCGATTGTGTTATTGTGTATAAAACATACGAACGAAATGTCTTCGGTGGTCGAGGATTTCTTTGCGTGTCCATCAGAAGCTTTGCTTGAGAGTTGTACAAAGGAGCAGTTGGTGCAAATCGCCGAACGCTTCAGTGTCGATTTTACTTCTCAAGAGAAGAGGCTGAGGGAGACTATGGTGACTACTTTGAAGCGGTCACTTGTTGATAGAGGAGTTATAGAGGTAAGCACAGAGCTAATCACTCCGAGTGAATCGTTTGTGTCTACTCCTGCTGAGGTTTATAGTGAAAGTGAGACGAAATTTCCTGAATTGTCTTTGCAAGAGAAGCAATTGTGTTTAGATGCCGCGAAAATTCGTGCTGAACGAGATGATCGCGCTATGAAAGAGCGAGCGGTAGAAAGAGAATTTGAAGAGAGGAAATTAAATCATCAGTTAGCTATGCGAAGAATGGAGCTTGATTTAGAAGAGAGAACGCTTCAGTTAGAGAAGGAACGTGACGAGAGAGCATTTGAGATAAAAAAGTTGGAGTTAGAATTAGCAGCAAAGACGGCTGAAGCTTCACAAGCGAATGTGCCTCCTGTTCCACAACAGCATGCGAATGCAGGTGAACCTGTGTTTGATGTTCACAGAAATATGAGATTAGTGCCGCCATTTTCTGAAAAGGAAGTGGATAAATATTTCTATCACTTTGAACGTGTTGCTTTATCCATGAAATGGCCGAAAAGCTTTTGGACTTTATTATTACAGTGTGTGTTCACAGGTAAAGCTCAGGAAGTTTATTCTGCACTCTCACTGGAACAGAGTGGTGAGTATGATGTTGTGAAGTCTGCTGTGTTACATGCATATGAACTCGTGCCTGAGGCATATCGTCAGAAATTTAGGACTTTGAGTAAAGCTGATGAATGTACTCATGTTGAGTTTGCAAGAGAAAAAGAGAACTTATTTGATCGTTGGTGCACTTCAATGAAGGTTACAACTAGAGAGCAGTTAAGAGAATTAGTGCTCTTAGAGGAGTTTAAACATTGTGTTCCTCATGCTGTAGCTACGCATCTCACTGAACACAAGGTGAATACACTTTCAGAAGCTGCTATCATGGCTGATGAATTCGTATTAACCCATTGTGAGTCATTCAGTTCAGTCGGTCTTAAAACCAACAATATGAGTAAGTCTAAGTTTTGCTTTCAACCTAAGACAAAGTCTCCTGTGATGAGTAGGAATAGTAAGACAACAGCTGCTGAACATTCTAGTAAACCTGTAGTCTCACGAGACATGGTTTGCTTTTATTGTAAAAAGCCTGGTCATAAAATATCTGACTGTCAGATACTCAAGAGGAAAGAGAGATTGTCGAAACCTGTTGCTTTGGTTTCTACCTCACCATTTACTATTGACACTCGTGATGAGAAAGATCGTCATTTGTCCAGTTCTGGTGATAAATCTGTTGATCAGTGTACAATTTCTTCTGTTGATTATACACCTTTTATCACAGAAGGAAATGTGTCATTGCCTGGTTCAAATGAAACGGTGCCAATACGTCTTCTTCGAGATACAGGGGCTGCGCAGTCGTTTCTGTTAGAGGGAATTTTACCCTTGACTTCTGAAACCGCTACTGGAACTCATGTGTTAGTGCGAGGTTTTGAGATGGGGTTTGTTGAAGTGCCTTTGCATCGAATCCATCTTTCCTCTGCCATTGTATCTGGTGATGTAGTAGTTGGTGTTCGTTCTGCACTTCCAGTCCCTGGGATTACATTTATTCTGGGAAATGATTTAGCTGGTGGGAATGTTTGGGGTTGGAGTGAAGGGGCAGCTCCACCCATAATAGCATCTACACCTAGGAAATCTGATGTTGGAAATTATAGAGAATTTCCTGATTTGTTTCCAGCTTGTGCAGTTACTCGATCAATGGCTAAACCATTATCTGAAAATCAAGTTGAAGTTCCACTGCATGATACCTTCTTCTATACTGTTCATACAGGTGATTCAGGATCGGATGTATCCAAGAGTCCTGAGCAAGGAGACCTGAAGTCCTGTTCTTCGTTGTCTTCTGACCAGAAAGAATCGACAGTGTTGCGACATGAATCTAACGATACATTAGAGGTTCTGTCCACTCTTGAGAAAACCAATGTTGATCTCTCTGATGTTGATTGTTCTCTGACTTCTTTGTTCCAGATTTCTCGAGAGGATTTGATTAGAGCTCAACAGAGCGACGACAGTCTTAAAACCTTATTCTCTGAAGTAGGGTCTAAGAAGTGTTCTGATCCTCAGTCTTCTTCGTACTTTCTTGATGATGGTCTGCTTTGTCGGAAAGTGGTGTTGCATGAAGATGTTTCTCCTGAACCTAAAATTCAGATTGTGGTTCCTTTTACGATGAGGGAATCCGTGTTGCATTTAGCTCATCAAGGACTTGCTGGTCATACCGGAGTTCGTAAAACGTACGATCGAGTCTTACGACAGTTCTATTGGCCGAAGGTGAAACGAGATGTGGCAAAACATATTCGATCTTGTCATACATGCCAGATCACCGGTAAGCCAAATCAAAAGTTACCTGTTGCTCTGTTGCAACCTATTTCCGTCGGTTCCACTCCTTTTGAGTATTTGGTAGTTGACTGTGTTGGTCCTTTGCCTCGGTCCAAGACTGGTCACCAATACCTTTTAACCATTATGTGTCAGACTACTCGTTATCCGGCTGCTTATCCGTTAAGGTCCATTACTACTAAATCTGTCTTGAAGGCTCTCACTAATTTCATGTCGACCTTTGGAATACCTAAAGTCATTCAATCTGATCAGGGTTCGAACTTTATGTCAAAACAGTTCTCAAAAGCCCTGCGTCAACTTCGAGTGAAACACAATATTTCTAGTGCTTATCATCCACAGAGTCAAGGAGTCCTTGAAAGGTTTCATCAAACCCTGAAGTCCCTTTTGAGGTCATATTGTGTGGAACTCGATGCGGATTGGGAAGAAGGTCTGCCATGGATGTTGTTAGCGATCCGTGAGGTAATCCAAGAAAGTCTTGGGTTTAGCCCAAATGAATTAGTGTTCGGACATGTAGTGCGAGGACCTACAACTGTGTTAGCTGAGGAGTGGCGAATGTCTAAACCTTCTGGAAATATTTCAGATTATGTGAGTGGATTCCGGCGTAGATTATATGAGGCACGAGCTCTTGCTAAAAAGAAATTGAGTAAGTCTCAAATAAAAATGCAACAACGCTTTGACAAGAAAGCTAAATTAAGAGAATTTCAGGTGGATGAACAAGTATTGGCTTTATTGTCTCTAGCTGCAAATCCATTTCAGGCTAAATTTACAGGCCCTTACAAGATAGTTAAACGTCTTTCTGATAATAACTATCTGTTGAATACTCCTGATCGGAGGAAGAAGGTACAAGTATGTCACAGTAATCTGTTGAAATTGTACATAGCTCCTGTTCGTCCCGTTACTGTTAATGTGGTAAACTCTTGTGATTCTTTTCCAGAATTGTCATCTTCCTTTCGTAGCCCGAGTAAGGATTCTTTGGAGAATGCTGATGAGGATGAGAGTTTTCTTTCTCGAGGAAAAGTCGACGGGCGACTTAAGAACTCTGAGATTCTTCTTAATCTGTCCTCTCATCTTTCTTATCTGACAGAGAAGGAGAGGAGTGATGTCACTGAGTTGGTGATGTCATTTCCCTCTCTTTTCCGTGATGTTCCTGGTCGTACATCTATCATAGAACATGATATCGACGTAGGAGCCTCATGTCCTGTTAAACAGAACGCATATCGAGTCAATCCTTTTAAAAGAGATTTGCTGAAACAAGAGGTGAACTATCTACTTGCTCATGATCTGGCTGAATGTAGTTTCAGTTCATGGAGTTCCCCTTGTGTTCTGGTAAATAAATCTGATGGCTCATATCGATTCTGCACAGATTATCGAAAACTAAATTCTGTTACTAAGCCGGATTGCTTCCCTTTGCCTCGAGTTGATGACTGCGTCGATCATGTTGGCTCTGCTCGATATGTTAGTAAGTTCGATCTCCTAAAGGGATATTGGCAGGTGCCGCTGACTTGTCGAGCGAAGGAATTATCCGCCTTCGTCACACCTGATGCTTTCCTGCAGTATACGGTTATGCCTTTCGGAGTGCGAAATGCACCCGCGACGTTCCAGCGTCTCGTAAATCGTATACTGTATGGAATGTCAGGATGTGAGGCATATCTTGACGACGTGGTGTTGTATAATTCCTCCTGGTCTGAACATCTTAACCAGATTAAGGAATTGTTTTCTCGTTTAGCAAAGGCTAATCTGACCATAAACCTCGCTAAATCGGAATTCGCGAAGGCAACCGTTACCTACTTAGGTAAAGTCGTGGGAAACGGTTGTGTAAAGCCTATTGAGACCAAGGTTGAAGCCATTTGTGATTTTCCCGTACCCACCACTCGTCGTGAATTGCGACGGTTTCTCGGTATGGTGGGATATTACCGGGGCTTCTGTGAAAATTTCGCCAGTGTGGTCTCCCCTCTTACCGATTTATTGAGTCCAAAGTTGACTTTTCAGTGGTCTGAGCTCTGTCAACAAGCTTTTGATAATTGTAAAGCGTTGTTGGCGTGTGCCCCTGTTTTAACAGCCCCGGATTTTGAGAAATCTTTTAGCCTTGCAATCGATGCAAGTGCTTGTGGTGCGGGTGCTGTCCTCTTACAGGAGGATTCGAACAAGGTTCTACATCCTGTAAGTTACTTTTCAAAAAAGTTTAATCGACATCAACAGGTATACTCTACCATTGAGAAGGAAGCTCTCGCCCTAGTGTTGGCCGTGCAACATTTTGAGGTATACCTAGGGTCCATCGCTGCACCGATTATCATCTATACGGATCATAATCCGTTGGTTTTCTTGAATCGAATGAGAAATCGAAATCAGCGACTTATGCGATGGAGTCTCATTTTACAACCTTTCCACCTTGAGATTCAACACATTCGAGGAAAAGATAATGTCATAGCTGACACCCTTTCCAGAGCATAACCTAACCTCTGCGTTGTCCATTTTCTTTTCTCTGCATCTCTAGGGCCCAGAGGTGCTGGAAAATGAAGAGAAGACGACGTCCAGAATGTCATTGCGCTTGTTTTGGGTTGTGCTTAATTGTTTTTTTTCTTGTTTTTTTAGATTCGTGGCCGAATCTTTTTCTTTTGGAGGGAGGTGTTACGACCCTGTGTTCTGCTTGCTCGCCTGCTGGTGGCGGTGTTGCTCTGAGAGAGCGTGGGAGATCGCACACACCTGCTTCCTCCGATCATCTTTGATTATGAAGAGGATAAAACCTTGGATTGAACATCTCATCTTCACTTCGTCCAGGGGGACTGACAGCCTCTGGCGAAGTCATTCGAACCTTTTGATTTACAGCCCATACCAACCTTCTTTTACTCCCCAACCGGATTATGATTTTGACCCTTTTGATTTGAAACCCTAGACTTTGTTATATTCAGTTTATTGTGATTTTTGAGGACGAATAAAATCTTGCAAGTCATTTTCGGTGTACTTGTTTACTTTATGTACGGCCGAAACGAGCTGGCCGTAACATGTGTGTGTGAGCGACGGCATCGCAGAGGAGTGTGTGTGAGCGACGACATCGCAGAGGAGTGTGTGTGAGCGACAGCATCGCAGAGGAGTGTGTGTGAGCGACGGCATCACAGAGGAGTGTGTGTGAGCGACGACATCGCAGAGGAGTGTGTGTGAGCGACAGCATCGCAGAGGAGTGTGTGTGAGCGACGGCATCGCAGAGGAGTGTGTGTGAGCGACAGCATCGCAGAGGAGTGTGTGTGAGCGACAGCATCGCAGAGGAGTGTGTGTGAGCGACGGCATCGCAGAGGAGTGTGTGTGAGCGACGGCATCGCAGAGGAGTGTGTGTGAGCGACGGCATCGCAGAGGAGTGTGTGTGAGCGACGGCATCGCAGAGGAGTGTGTGTGAGCGACGACATCGCAGAGGAGTGTGTGTGAGCGACAGCATCGCAGAGGAGTGTGTGTGAGCGACAGCATCGCAGAGGAGTGTGTGTGAGCGACGGCATCGCAGAGGAGTGTGTGTGAGCGACGGCATCGCAGAGGAGTGTGTGTGAGCGACGGCATCGCAGAGGAGTGTGTGTGAGCGACGGCATCGCAGAGGAGTGTGTGTGAGCGACGGCATCGCAGAGGAGTGTGTGTGAGCGACGGCATCGCAGAGGAGTGTGTGTGAGCGACGGCATCGCAGAGGAGTGTGTGTGTGAGCGACGGCATCGCAGAGGAGTGTGTGTGAGCGACGGCATCGCAGAGGAGTGTGTGTGAGCGACGGCATCGCAGAGGAGTGTGTGTGAGCGACGGCATCGCAGAGGAGTGTGTGTGAGCGACGGCATCGCAGAGGAGTGTGTGTGAGCGACGGCATCGCAGAGGAGTGTGTGTGAGCGACGGCATCGCAGAGGAGTGTGTGTGAGCGACGGCATCGCAGAGGAGTGTGTGTGAGCGACGGCATCGCAGAGGAGTGTGTGTGAGCGACGGCATCGCAGAGGAGTGTGTGTGAGCGACGGCATCGCAGAGGAGTGTGTGTGAGCGACAGCATCGCAGAGGAGTGTGTGTGAGCGACAGCATCGCAGAGGAGTGTGTGTGAGCGACGGCATCGCAGAGGAGTGTGTGTGAGCGACGGCATCGCAGAGGAGTGTGTGTGAGCGACGGCATCGCAGAGGAGTGTGTGTGAGCGACGGCATCGCAGAGGAGTGTGTGTGAGCGACGGCATCGCAGAGGAGTGTGTGTGAGCGACAGCATCGCAGAGGAGTGTGTGTGAGCGACAGCATCGCAGAGGAGTGTGTGTGAGCGACGGCATCGCAGAGGAGTGTGTGTGAGCGACGGCATCGCAGAGGAGTGTGTGTGAGCGACGGCATCGCAGAGGAGTGTGTGTGAGCGACGGCATCGCAGAGGAGTGTGTGTGAGCGACAGCATCGCAGAGGAGTGTGTGTGAGCGACAGCATCGCAGAGGAGTGTGTGTGAGCGACAGCATCGCAGAGGAGTGTGTGTGAGCGACGGCATCGCAGAGGAGTGTGTGTGAGCGACAGCATCGCAGAGGAGTGTGTGTGAGCGACAGCATCGCAGAGGAGTGTGTGTGAGCGACAGCATCGCAGAGGAGTGTGTGTGAGCGACAGCATCGCAGAGGAGTGTGTGTGAGCGACGGCATCGCAGAGGAGTGTGTGTGAGCGACGGCATCGCAGAGGAGTGTGTGTGAGCGACGGCATCGCAGAGGAGTGTGTGTGAGCGACAGCATCGCAGAGGAGTGTGTGTGAGCGACAGCATCGCAGAGGAGTGTGTGTGAGCGACAGCATCGCAGAGGAGTGTGTGTGAGCGACGGCATCGCAGAGGAGTGTGTGTGAGCGACAGCATCGCAGAGGAGTGTGTGTGAGCGACAGCATCGCAGAGGAGTGTGTGTGAGCGACAGCATCGCAGAGGAGTGTGTGTGAGCGACAGCATCGCAGTGGAGTGTGTGTGAGCGACGGCATCGCAGAGGAGTGTGTGTGAGCGACGGCATCGCAGAGGAGTGTGTGTGAGCGACAGCATCGCAGAGGAGTGTGTGTGAGCGACGGCATCGCAGAGGAGTGTGTGTGAGCGACAGCATCGCAGAGGAGTGTGTGTGAGCGACGGCATCGCAGAGGAGTGTGTGTGAGCGACAGCATCGCAGTGGAGTGTGTGTGAGCGACAGCATCACAGAGGAGTGTGTGTGAGCGACAGCATCACAGAGGAGTGTGTGTGAGCGACAGCATCGCAGAGGAGTGTGTGTGAGCGACAGCATCGCAGTGGAGTGTGTGTGAGCGACAGCATCACAGAGGAGTGTGTGTGAGCGACAGCATCACAGAGGAGTGTGTGTGAGCGACGGCATCGCAGAGGAGTGTGTGTGAGCGACAGCATCGCAGAGGAGTGTGTGTGAGCGACAGCATCACAGAGGAGTGTGTGTGAGCGACGGCATCACAGAGGAGTGTGTGTGAGCGACGGCATCGCAGAGGAGTGTGTGTGAGCGACAGCATCGCAGAGGAGTGTGTGTGAGCGACAGCATCGCAGAGGAGTGTGTGTGAGCGACGGCATCGCAGAGGAGTGTGTGAGAGCGACGGCATCGCAGAGGAGTGTGTGTGAGCGACAGCATCGCAGAGGAGTGTGTGTGAGCGACGGCATCGCAGAGGAGTGTGTGTGAGCGACGGCATCGCAGAGGAGTGTGTGTGAGCGACAGCATCGCAGAGGAGTGTGTGTGAGCGACGGCATCGCAGAGGAGTGTGTGAGAGCGACGGCATCGCAGAGGAGTGTGTGTGAGCGGCGGCATCGCAGAGGAGTGTGTGTGAGCGACGGCATCGCAGAGGAGTGTGTGTGAGCGACGGCATCGCAGAGGAGTGTGTGTGAGCGACGGCATCGCAGAGGAGTGTGTGTGAGCGACAGCATCGCAGAGGAGTGTGTGTGTGAGCGACAGCATCGCAGAGGAGTGTGTGTGAGCGACGGCATCGCAGAGGAGTGTGTGTGAGCGACGGCATCGCAGAGGAGTGTGTGTGAGCGACAGCATCGCAGAGGAGTGTGTGTGAGCGACAGCATCGCAGAGGAGTGTGTGTGAGCGACAGCATCGCAGAGGTGTGTGTGTGAGCGACAGCATCGCAGAGGTGTGTGTGTGAGCGACAGCATCGCAGAGGAGTGTGTGTGAGCGACAGCATCGCAGAGGAGTGTGTGTGAGCGACAGCATCGCAGAGGTGTGTGTGTGAGCGACAGCATCGCAGAGGTGTGTGTGTGAGCGACAGCATCGCAGAGGAGTGTGTGTGAGCGACAGCATCGCAGAGGTGTGTGTGTGAGCGACAGCATCGCAGAGGAGTGTGTGTGAGCGACAGCATCGCAGAGGAGTGTGTGTGAGCGACAGCATCGCAGAGGAGTGTGTGTGAGCGACAGCATCGCAGAGGTGTGTGTGTGAGCGACAGCATCGCAGAGGAGTGTGTGTGAGCGACAGCATCGCAGAGGAGTGTGTGTGAGCGACAGCATCGCAGAGGAGTGTGTGTGAGCGACGGCATCGCAGAGGAGTGTGTGTGAGCGACAGCATCGCAGAGGAGTGTGTGTGTGAGCGACAGCATCGCAGAGGAGTGTGTGTGAGCGACGGCATCACAGAGGAGTGTGTGTGAGCGACGGCATCACAGAGGAGTGTGTGTGAGCGACGGCATCGCAGAGGAGTGTGTGTGAGCGACGGCATCGCAGAGGAGTGTGTGTGAGCGACGGCATCGCAGAGGAGTGTGTGTGAGCGACGGCATCGCAGAGGAGTGTGTGTGAGCGACGGCATCGCAGAGGAGTGTGTGTGAGCGACGACATCGCAGAGGAGTGTGTGTGAGCGACGGCATCGCAGAGGAGTGTGTGTGAGCGACGGCATCGCAGAGGAGTGTGTGTGAGCGACGGCATCGCAGAGGAGTGTGTGTGAGCGACGGCATCGCAGAGGTGTGTGTGTGAGCGACGGCATCGCAGAGGTGTGTGTGTGAGCGACGGCATCGCAGAGGAGTGTGTGTGAGCGACGGCATCGCAGAGGAGTGTGTGTGAGCGACGGCATCGCAGAGGAGTGTGTGTGAGCGACGGCATCGCAGAGGAGTGTGTGTGAGCGACGGCATCGCAGAGGAGTGTGTGTGAGCGACGGCATCGCAGAGGTGTGTGTGTGAGCGACGGCATCGCAGAGGTGTGTGTGTTTGAGACCGCATCGCAGAGGTGTGTGTGTGTGAGCGACGGCATCGCAGAGGTGTGTGTGTGAGCGACAGCATCACAGAGGAGTGTGTGTGAGCGACGGCATCGCAGAGGAGTGTGTGTGAGCGACGGCATCGCAGAGGAGTGTGTGTGAGCGACGGCATCGCAGAGGTGTGTGTGTGAGCGACGGCATCACAGAGGTGTGTGTGTGAGCGACGGCATCGCAGAGGAGTGTGTGTGAGCGACGGCATCGCAGAGGTGTGTGTGTGAGCGACAGCATCGCAGAGGAGTGTGTGTGAGCGACGGCATCGCAGAGGAGTGTGTGTGAGCGACGGCATCGCAGAGGAGTGTGTGTGTGAGCGACGACATCGCAGAGGAGTGTGTGTGAGCGACGGCATCGCAGAGGAGTGTGTGTGAGCGACGGCATCGCAGAGGAGTGTGTGAGAGCGACGGCATCGCAGAGGAGTGTGTGTGAGCGACAGCATCGCAGAGGAGTGTGTGTGAGCGACAGCATCGCAGAGGAGTGTGTGTGTGAGCGACGACATCGCAGAGGAGTGTGTGTGAGCGACGGCATCGCAGAGGAGTGTGTGTGAGCGACGGCATCGCAGAGGAGTGTGTGTGTGAGCGACGACATCGCAGAGGAGTGTGTGTGAGCGACGGCATCACAGAGGAGTGTGTGTGAGCGACGGCATCGCAGAGGTGTGTGTGTGAGCGACGGCATCGCAGAGGAGTGTGTGTGAGCGACGGCATCGCAGAGGTGTGTGTGTTTGAGACCGCATCGCAGAGGTGTGTGTGTTTGAGCGACGGCATCGCAGAGGTGTGTGTGAGCGACGGCATCGCAGAGGAGTGTGTGTGAGCGACAGCATCACAGAGGAGTGTGTGTGAGCGACAGCATCGCAGAGGAGTGTGTGTGAGCGACAGCATCACAGAGGAGTGTGTGTGAGCGACAGCATCGCAGAGGAGTGTGTGTGAGCGACAGCATCGCAGAGGAGTGTGTGTGAGCGACAGCATCGCAGAGGAGTGTGTGTGAGCGACAGCATCGCAGAGGAGTGTGTGTGAGCGACAGCATCGCAGAGGAGTGTGTGTGAGCGACAGCATCGCAGAGGAGTGTGTGTGAGCGACAGCATCGCAGAGGAGTGTGTGTGAGCGACAGCATCGCAGAGGAGTGTGTGTGAGCGACAGCATCGCAGAGGAGTGTGTGTGAGCGACGGCATCGCAGAGGAGTGTGTGTGAGCGACAGCATCGCAGAGGAGTGTGTGTGAGCGACGACATCGCAGAGGAGTGTGTGGGAGCGACGGCATCGCAGAGGAGTGTGTGTGAGCGACGACATCGCAGAGGAGTGTGTGTGAGCGACGGCATCGCAGAGGAGTGTGTGTGAGCGACGGCATCGCAGAGGAGTGTGTGTGAGCGACGGCATCGCAGAGGAGTGTGTGTGAGCGACGGCATCGCAGAGGAGTGTGTGTGTGAGCGACGGCATCGCAGAGGTGTGTGTGTGAGCGACGGCATCGCAGAGGTGTGTGTGTGAGCGACAGCATCACAGAGGAGTGTGTGTGAGCGACGGCATCGCAGAGGTGTGTGTGTGAGCGACAGCATCGCAGAGGAGTGTGTGTGAGCGACGGCATCGCAGAGGAGTGTGTGTGAGCGACGGCATCGCAGAGGAGTGTGTGTGTGAGCGACGACATCGCAGAGGAGTGTGTGTGAGCGACGGCATCGCAGAGGAGTGTGTGTGAGCGACGGCATCGCAGAGGAGTGTGTGTGAGCGACGGCATCGCAGAGGAGTGTGTGTGTGAGCGACGACATCGCAGAGGAGTGTGTGTGTGAGCGACGACATCGCAGAGGAGTGTGTGTGAGCGACGGCATCACAGAGGAGTGTGTGAGCGACGGCATCACAGAGGAGTGTGTGTGAGCGACGGCATCGCAGAGGTGTGTGTGTTTGAGACCGCATCGCAGAGGTGTGTGTGTTTGAGCGACGGCATCGCAGAGGAGTGTGTGTGAGCGACGGCATCGCAGAGGAGTGTGTGTGTGAGCGACAGCATCACAGAGGAGTGTGTGTGAGCGACAGCATCGCAGAGGAGTGTGTGTGAGCGACAGCATCGCAGAGGAGTGTGTGTGAGCGACAGCATCGCAGAGGAGTGTGTGTGAGCGACAGCATCGCAGAGGAGTGTGTGTGAGCGACAGCATCGCAGAGGAGTGTGTGTGAGCGACGGCATCACAGAGGAGTGTGTGTGAGCGACAGCATCGCAGAGGAGTGTGTGTGAGCGACAGCATCGCAGAGGAGTGTGTGTGAGCGACAGCATCGCAGAGGAGTGTGTGTGAGCGACAGCATCGCAGAGGAGTGTGTGTGAGCGACAGCATCGCAGAGGAGTGTGTGTGAGCGACGGCATCGCAGAGGAGTGTGTGTGAGCGACAGCATCGCAGAGGAGTGTGTGTGAGCGACAGCATCGCAGAGGAGTGTGTGTGAGCGACAGCATCGCAGAGGAGTGTGTGTGAGCGACAGCATCGCAGAGGAGTGTGTGTGAGCGACAGCATCGCAGAGGAGTGTGTGTGAGCGACAGCATCGCAGAGGAGTGTGTGTGAGCGACGGCATCGCAGAGGAGTGTGTGTGAGCGACAGCATCACAGAGGAGTGTGTGTGAGCGACAGCATCGCAGAGGAGTGTGTGTGAGCGACAGCATCGCAGAGGAGTGTGTGTGAGCGACAGCATCGCAGAGGAGTGTGTGTGAGCGACAGCATCGCAGAGGAGTGTGTGTGAGCGACAGCATCGCAGAGGAGTGTGTGTGAGCGACAGCATCGCAGAGGAGTGTGTGTGAGCGACAGCATCGCAGAGGAGTGTGTGTGAGCGACGGCATCGCAGAGGAGTGTGTGTGAGCGACGACATCGCAGAGGAGTGTGTGTGAGCGACGGCATCGCAGAGGAGTGTGTGTGAGCGACGACATCGCAGAGGAGTGTGTGTGAGCGACGGCATCGCAGAGGAGTGTGTGTGAGCGACGGCATCGCAGAGGAGTGTGTGTGAGCGACGGCATCGCAGAGGAGTGTGTGTGAGCGACGGCATCGCAGAGGAGTGTGTGTGAGCGACGGCATCGCAGAGGTGTGTGTGTGAGCGACGGCATCGCAGAGGTGTGTGTGTTTGAGACCGCATCGCAGAGGTGTGTGTGTGTGAGCGACGGCATCGCAGAGGAGTGTGTGTGAGCGACGGCATCGCAGAGGTGTGTGTGTGAGCGACAGCATCGCAGAGGAGTGTGTGTGAGCGACGGCATCGCAGAGGAGTGTGTGTGTGAGCGACGACATCGCAGAGGAGTGTGTGTGAGCGACGGCATCGCAGAGGAGTGTGTGTGAGCGACGGCATCGCAGAGGAGTGTGTGTGAGCGACGGCATCGCAGAGGAGTGTGTGTGAGCGACGGCATCGCAGAGGAGTGTGTGAGAGCGACGGCATCGCAGAGGAGTGTGTGTGTGAGCGACGACATCGCAGAGGAGTGTGTGTGTGAGCGACGACATCGCAGAGGAGTGTGTGTGAGCGACGGCATCACAGAGGAGTGTGTGAGCGACGGCATCACAGAGGAGTGTGTGTGAGCGACGGCATCGCAGAGGTGTGTGTGTTTGAGACCGCATCGCAGAGGTGTGTGTGTTTGAGCGACGGCATCGCAGAGGAGTGTGTGTGTGAGCGACAGCATCACAGAGGAGTGTGTGTGAGCGACAGCATCGCAGAGGAGTGTGTGTGAGCGACAGCATCACAGAGGAGTGTGTGTGAGCGACAGCATCGCAGAGGAGTGTGTGTGAGCGACAGCATCGCAGAGGAGTGTGTGTGAGCGACAGCATCGCAGAGGAGTGTGTGTGAGCGACAGCATCGCAGAGGAGTGTGTGTGAGCGACAGCATCGCAGAGGAGTGTGTGTGAGCGACAGCATCGCAGAGGAGTGTGTGTGAGCGACAGCATCGCAGAGGAGTGTGTGTGAGCGACAGCATCGCAGAGGAGTGTGTGTGAGCGACGGCATCGCAGAGGAGTGTGTGTGAGCGACAGCATCGCAGAGGAGTGTGTGTGAGCGACAGCATCGCAGAGGAGTGTGTGTGAGCAACAGATCTCGGCCTGTGAACTTTTGACGTGTGGACTCAATAAGTCCTGATCTTGAGCAAAATAAGCAAGCTGATATTCAGAACAATCTGTGTCTTTTGTTAGAATACATACAAACGTCATTTACGTCTTTTAGTTTGTCAAGTTTGATTTAAAGCCTAGTTTTTTTTAGATTCATTAACAGTAGTTATTACTCCACCATATGCGTGACATCATTAACCAACGTGCTTGAACGACCAATTTGCGACAATACGGTTTCGGGAAACAGTCGTGACTAGCTAGTGGATTTCTTCAACGATGCATCGAACTATAGTAGTGAAGCACGAGTTACGGCGGTGTGCGGGAAACACAATCCAGATCGGAAACATTATGGGAAAAACTGCTAGTCAGACGGGATTAAACTCGGCTGAAGACACAAGTTTGGTTTGAACATAAAAAACGTCCCAAACACAATGTTCCCTGATCTCTCACACACACTCTCAGCGTTCCTGATCTCACACACACTCTCAGCGTTCCTGATCTCTCACACACACTCTCAGCGTTCCTGATCTCTCACACACACTCTCAGCGTTCCTGATCTCTCACACACACTCTCAGCGTTCCTGATCTCTCACACACACTCTCAGCGTTCCTGATCTCACACACACTCTCAGCGTTCCTGATCTCACACACACACTCTCAGCGTTCCTGATCTCACACACACACTCTCAGCGTTCCTGATCTCACACACACTCTCAGCGTTCCTGATCTCTCACACACACTCTCAGCGTTCCTGATCTCTCACACACACTCTCAGCGTTCCTGATCTCACACACACTCTCAGCGTTCCTGATCTCTCACACACACTCTCAGCGTTCCTGATCTCTCACACACACTCTCAACGTTCCTGATCTCTCACACACACTCTCAGCGTTCCTGATCTCACACACACTCTCAGCGTTCCTGATCTCACACACACTCTCAGCGTTCCTGATCTCACACACACTCTCAGCGTTCCTGATCTCTCACACACACTCTCAGCGTTCCTGATCTCACACACACTCTCAGCGTTCCTGATCTCTCACACACACTCTCAGCGTTCCTGATCTCACACACACTCTCAGCGTTCCTGATCTCACACACACACTCTCAGCGTTCCTGATCTCACACACACACACTCTCAGCGTTCCTGATCTCTCACACACACTCTCAGCGTTCCTGATCTCTCACACACACTCTCAGCGTTCCTGATCTCTCACACACACTCTCAGCGTTCCTGATCTCTCACACACACTCTCAGCGTTCCTGATCTCTCACACACACTCTCAGCGTTCCTGATCTCACACACACTCTCAGCGTTCCTGATCTCACACACACACTCTCAGCGTTCCTGATCTCACACACACTCTCAGCGTTCCTGATCTCTCACACACACTCTCAGCGTTCCTGATCTCACACACACTCTCAGCGTTCCTGATCTCTCACACACACTCTCAGCGTTCCTGATCTCACACACACTCTCAGCGTTCCTGATCTCACACACACACTCTCAGCGTTCCTGATCTCACACACACACACTCTCAGCGTTCCTGATCTCTCACACACACTCTCAGCGTTCCTGATCTCTCACACACACTCTCAGCGTTCCTGATCTCACACACACACTCTCAGCGTTCCTGATCTCACACACACACTCTCAGCGTTCCTGATCTCACACACACACTCTCAGCGTTCCTGATCTCACACACACTCTCAGCGTTCCTGATCTCACACACACTCTCAGCGTTCCTGATCTCTCACACACACTCTCAGCGTTCCTGATCTCTCACACACACTCTCAGCGTTCCTGATCTCTCACACACTCTCAGCGTTCCTGATCTCACACACACACTCTCAGCGTTCCTGATCTCACACACACTCTCAGCGTTCCTGATCTCTCACACACACTCTCAGCGTTCCTGATCTCTCACACACACTCTCAGCATTCCTGATCTCACACACACTCTCAGCGTTCCTGATCTCACACACACACTCTCAGCATTCCTGATCTCACACACACTCTCAGCGTTCCTGATCTCTCACACACACTCTCAGCGTTCCTGATCTCTCACACACACTCTCAGCGTTCCTGATCTCTCACACACACTCTCAGCGTTCCTGATCTCTCACACACTCTCAGCGTTCCTGATCTCACACACACACTCTCAGCGTTCCTGATCTCACACACACTCTCAGCGTTCCTGATCTCTCACACACACTCTCAGCGTTCCTGATCTCTCACACACACTCTCAGCATTCCTGATCTCTCACACACTCTCAGCGTTCCTGATCTCTCACACACACTCTCAGCGTTCCTGATCTCTCACACACACTCTCAGCGTTCCTGATCTCTCACACACACTCTCAGCGTTCCTGATCTCTGATCTCTCACACACACTCTCAGCGTTCCTGATCTCACACACACTCTCAGCGTTCCTGATCTCTCACACACACTCTCAGCGTTCCTGATCTCACACACACTCTCAGCGTTCCTGATCTCTCACACACACTCTCAGCGTTCCTGATCTCACACACACTCTCAGCGTTCCTGATCTCTCACACACACTCTCAGCGTTCCTGATCTCCGTGTGACTCTGTCGTCTCGTCGAGTTTATATGTAAATTACGTGAGTTTATTTTGTCCATTAGATCAAAAGATCTGACAAAAAAGTGGGTAAAACTGGACAGAAGAGCCGGATTAAAACCGCAGGAGTAACGAGAATGTGTTTACCTTTTCCACGGTGATCCGATCGACGGAAACATCTTACATCAGCTGTAAACAGAGCCTGACTGCGGCACAATAATTATTGAACGGACAGCCCTAATAAATACTGTAATAACCCATGGTGTAAATACTGTAATAACCCATGCTGTAAATACTGTAATAACCCATGCTGTAAAAACTGTAATAACCCATGCTGTAAAAACTGTAATAACCCATGCTGTAAATACTGTAATAACCCAAGCTGTAAATACTGTAATAACCTATGCTGTAAATACTGTAATAACCCATGCTGTAAATACTGTAATAACCCATGCTGTAAAAACTGTAATAACCCATGCTGTAAATACTGTAATAACCCAAGCTGTAAATACTGTAATAACCCATGCTGTAAAAACTGTAATAACCCATGCTGTAAAAACTGTAATAACCCATGCTGTAAATACTGTAATAACCCAAGCTGTAAATACTGTAATAACCTATGCTGTAAATACTGTAATAACCTATGCTGTAAAAACTGTAATAACCCATGCTGTAAATACTGTAATAACCCAAGCTGTAAATACTGTAATAACCCATGCTGTAAATACTGTAATAACCCATGCTGTAAAAACTGTAATAACCCATGCTGTAAATACTGTAATAACCCAAGCTGTAAATACTGTAATAACCCATGCTGTAAAAACTGTAATAACCCATGCTGTAAATACTGTAATAACCCAAGCTGTAAATACTGTAATAACCCATGCTGTAAATACTGTAATAACCCATGCTGTAAAAACTGTAATAACCCATGCTGTAAATACTGTAATAACCCATGCTGTAAATACTGTAATAACCTATGCTGTAAATACTGTAATAACCCATGCTGTAAATACTGTAATAACCCATGGTGTAAATACTGTAAAAACCCATGGTGTAAATCCTGTAATAACCCATGGTGTAAATACTGTAATACCCATGCTGTAAATACTGTAATAACCCAAGCTGTAAATACTGTAATAACCCATGCTGTAAACTGTAATAACCCATGCTGTAAATACTGTAATAACCCAAACTGTAATAACCCATGCTGTAAACTGTAATAACCCATGCTGTAAATACGGTAATAACCCAAACTGTAAATACTGTAATACCCATGCTGTAAACTCTAAAAATTCCATGGTGTAAATACTGTAATAACCCATGCTGTAAATACTGTAATAACCCATGGTGTAAACTGTAATAACCCAAACTGTAAATACTGTAATAACCCATGCTGTAAATACTGTAATAACCCAAACTGTAAATACTGTAATAACCCATGCTGTAAATACTGTAATAACCCAAGCTGTAAATACTGTAATAACCTATGCTGTAAATACTGTAATAACCTATGCTGTAAAAACTGTAATAACCCATGCTGTAAATACTGTAATAACCCAAGCTGTAAATACTGTAATAACCCATGCTGTAAATACTGTAATAACCCATGCTGTAAAAACTGTAATAACCCATGCTGTAAATACTGTAATAACCCAAGCTGTAAATACTGTAATAACCCATGCTGTAAAAACTGTAATAACCCATGCTGTAAATACTGTAATAACCCAAGCTGTAAATACTGTAATAACCCATGCTGTAAATACTGTAATAACCCATGCTGTAAAAACTGTAATAACCCATGCTGTAAATACTGTAATAACCCAAGCTGTAAATACTGTAATAACCTATGCTGTAAATACTGTAATAACCCATGGTGTAAATACTGTAATAACCCATGGTGTAAATACTGTAAAAACCCATGGTGTAAATCCTGTAATAACCCATGGTGTAAATACTGTAATACCCATGCTGTAAATACTGTAATAACCCAAGCTGTAAATACTGTAATAACCCATGCTGTAAACTGTAATAACCCATGCTGTAAATACTGTAATAACCCAAACTGTAATAACCCATGCTGTAAACTGTAATAACCCATGCTGTAAATACGGTAATAACCCAAACTGTAAATACTGTAATACCCATGCTGTAAACTCTAAAAATTCCATGGTGTAAATACTGTAATAACCCATGCTGTAAATACTGTAATAACCCATGGTGTAAACTGTAATAACCCAAACTGTAAATACTGTAATAACCCATGCTGTAAATACTGTAATAACCCAAACTGTAAATACTGTAATAACCCATGCTGTAAATACTGTAATAACCCAAGCTGTAAATACTGTAATAACCCATGCTGTAACCCTTCCTGAAGGGTTAGTGATGTGAGATGCTCACCGGTGCTACCGGAGCCCTGGACCGCTGAGACCACATGCGTCCCGTTCTGAGTGATGGCCTTGACCGGCAGCTGGTGCTGACCCACGATAGTGACCGTCTGCAGAACACGGGCCGTCCCGCCCAGAGACGCCGTGATGGAGGGAACTGGCTCCACTTTCACTGAGACACACAGCATTACAGAGGCTTTCTGATATCAGTTATGATATTATATATATATATTACTCAGATACTTTCCACATAATAACTGGACAAAATATTGATGAGAGTTGAACTTGAAGCTTCGACAAAGAAAAATGGTTCAGCAAACAGCTTCAAACAAGACGTAGTAATAGTCATACCATTAATTACACAAATGAAACCAAATAAATAGTTATTTGGACAAAAAAATATTGATATGACTTGAAACAGTTTTAAAATTCTTAGTGGTTTATTCTTATAATCCATTACAGTGTCAAAGACATGACAGTGACAAAGATGGAACAGGAGAGAGCGAGTGGAACGGGAGATAGTGAGTCTCCAGATTGAAGGAAGCCGGACAAACACACACCCGGAAATCAGACCTCGGCCAAACAGAATCAAGTATTCCACAAAGCTTCTGATATTCAGCCCTATTATCACAGAGCTTCCACACGCTCACCTTTGACCTCCTGGTGCTCTCCGTTCTCACGCGCGGACACAACACTGGTCTGGCTGAACACCGGCTCGGCCACAGACAGGCCGGTGACGGTCGCCATGGACACCGCCGGGATCTGGTGCACCACATGCACCGTCTGCAGGGGCTGCTGGGATGCGGAGGACACAGGAGTAGCTACGGTGTAGGTCAGGGGCTTCAGGGTCTGAGGGAGCTGCCGCTGCACTGTGATGAGGACCGGCTGCGTGTTCAGAGGAGAACCTGTGGGACACACACACACACTGTGATGAGGACTGGCTATATGTTCAGAGGAGAACCTGTGGGAGTAAACCAGGTCAGACCACAGTTGTTCACAAGTCTTTAAGCTGGAGTCAAGTCCGGAGTCATTATCACTGGAGTCCGAGTCAAGTCCGGAGTCATTATCACTGGAGTCCGAGTCAAGTAAGGAGTCTTTATCACTGGAGTCCGAGTCAAGTCCGGAGTCTTTATCACTGGAGTCCGAGTCAAGTCCGGAGTCTTTATCACTGGAGTCCGAGTCAAGTCCGGAGTCTTTATCACTGGAGTCCGAGTCAAGTCCGGAGTCTTTATCACTGGAGTCCGAGTCAAGTCCGGAGTCTTTATCACTGGAGTCCGAGTCAAGTCCGGAGTCTTTATCACTGGAGTCCGAGTCAAGTCCGGAGTCTTTATCACTGGAGTCCGAGTCAAGTCCGGAGTCTTCATCACTGGAGTCCGAGTCAAGTCCGGAGTCTTCATCACTGGAGTCCGAGTCAAGTCCGGAGTCTTTATCACTGGAGTCCGAGTCAAGTCCGGAGTCTTTATCACTGGAGTCCGAGTCAAGTCCGGAGTCTTTATCACTGGAGTCCGAGTCAAGTCCGGAGTCTTTATCACTGGAGTCCGAGTCAAGTCCGGAGTCTTTATCACTGGAGTCCGAGTCAAGTCCGGAGTCTTTATCACTGGAGTCCGAGTCAAGTCCGGAGTCTTTATCACTGGAGTCCGAGTTAAGTCCGGAGTCTTTATCACTGGAGTCCGAGTCAAGTCCGGAGTCTTCATCACTGGAGTCCGAGTCAAGTCCGGAGTCTTTATCACTGGAGTCCGAGTCAAGTCCGGAGTCTTTATCACTGGAGTCCGAGTCAAGTCCGGAGTCTTTATCACTGGAGTCCGAGTCAAGTCCGGAGTCTTTATCACTGGAGTCCGAGTCAAGTCCGGAGTCTTTATCACTGGAGTCCGAGTCAAGTCCGGAGTCTTTATCACTGGAGTCCGAGTCAAGTCAGGAGTCTTTGTCAATGGAGTCCGAGTCAAGTCTGGAGTCCGAGTCAAGTCCGGAGTCTTTATCACTGGAGTCCGAGTCAAGTCAGGAGTCTTTATCAATGGAGTCCGAGTCAAGTTTTGAGTCTTTATCACTGGAGTCTGAGTCGTGTCTGGAGTCTGAGTCAAGTCCAGAGTCTTTATCACTGGAGTCCGAGTCAAGTCTGAAGTCTTTATCACTAGAGTCCGAGCTGTACGCCTGAAACACACACACACACACACACACACACACACTTCCTCTCCGGCTCTAGTGTCAGCAGCGGTGCAGCTCTATCCCTGCCGTTACCTGCAGTGTTCTGTGTGAAACAGGCCTCCTGAATGACTGCTAGTTTGGGCTGGATGGCCGGAGCCGGAGTGGGATCGGGGTCCATGGGAACAGGCGAGCCTTCCCTGGATAAGCTGTCTGGAGTCTGAACGCCGCTGGAGTGGGCCGACAGCGCCCCAGTGTGGTTCGGAGATGCCGGAGCGCTCCTGAGAGAGAGAGAGGAAAACTAATCTTAGTTTATTTATAAAGCAGTTAAAAACAGAGACGTTGACCAATGTTCTCAACAATGATTTAAATAAGTTACAAATACAATAAAAATCACAAGCAAAAGATTAAAAAAGTCATGCATGACATAAAGAACATCAGACATCAGGGGGATTAAAGAGAATAGATGCGCTTTTAACTCTGATTTAAGATAATGTCTTGCTGGTTCAGTATGAGACACTGGTCAGCTGTTCCACAGGCACCAGCGAACACATGATACACACGAGAGTTACAGTAATAAACTCTCTCTCCCGATAGCCTGACAGTAAACCCGGATCACCTGGATGACAGCGGGCCGAGGGGAGTCCGGAAGCAGGGAACGCCACGAGGCCGGCGCTTACGAAACGCCTGTTCGACGAGCTTCCCCTCGGATGAGGGATCTATCCTCCAGAACGAGCCTTTTCCCGGCTCCTCCTGAGATCGGGGCACTTTGATGAAATAGCGGTTTAAGGACAGATTGTGACGAATCGAGTTCTGGAAGAGAAACATGAGACAAAGGTTAAAAGATCTGAATCTGATTTGAGACAGTAATGATGAAGCCAATGAACTACATCACTGACACTCATTTGGCTCCTGCGCTTCAGGTTTATTCCTTTGTCTGTTTTTCACTCTCCACCCTTTTCTCTGTACATTCACTCCAGCTCAAACTGTGTGCTGTGAAACCAGCAGGAATCATGATAAAAGATTAAAGGAGGATATGCAGCTATAAACACTCAGGAAGAGCAGGAGTTTTCAGCATTTATCAGTTCTGTGGGCATTAAGGAATAACAGCTCTATCTTCGTTAACTTGTAAATGTGGAAGGTCATGTGACAGATGTGAACCATCTATCTTTTATATCATAAGATCAAAAACCATGAGATTGATCATGATATATGAGCCCTTTAAATATTTGGACAAATTTGGAAAGCTAGGACTTCATTTTAAACATTGTACCATCATTGCTGTACACGTCTTGTGGATTTTCTGTCTGGAAAGTTCACCTCAAACACAACAGACGCTGAGCGCACGGCCCGGCTCGGACGCTGAGCGCACGGCCCGGCTCGGACGCTGAGCGCACGGCCCGGCTCGGACGCTGAGCGCACGGCCCGACTCGGACGCTGAGCGCACGGCCCGGCTCGGACGCTGAGCGCACGGCCCGGCTCGGACGAAGGACACTCACCTGCCAGCCCTTGTCTGCTGTCCTGTAATACGGATAGTTCTTCGTGATGTGTGTATATATCCCGTTCAGTGTGAGCTGCTTGTCTGCTGCCATCGTGATGGCCTGAACGATGAGCTGAGCGTACGAGTACGGCGGCTTGGAGTCGTCCTGTTAAACACAAGAACAACATGTTACCGCAGATCTGAGGCGCACTGATGAACGAGACATCATCACTGGAGGGAGAGATAACATGCGTTATTACTTTCGGACTGTCTCCTCCGGAAGCTTCCTTGTCGTTCTCGGATTGGGAGTTTTCATTGATGAGCTCCGCTGTGAGGCTGCGGCTAATCTTATAGCTGGAGAGACCCGCTCCTCGCGGACTCGACGGACACGAGTTAGCAGCGCTGAGGAAACATGGCATAGGCATAATTCAGTACGTCTGTGCTTTAAAAATATCCTAATGATGATAAGTAGGGCTGTGCAAATTGATCGTGACTGATTTTCGATTTCGAGGTGAAGGGATTATTGTGCAGCGGTGTGCTTTCGTTCCTCCCTAAGCCAAACTTTATATCCAAATCAGCCAATCAAATGAGAGTTGAGAGTTGGCAGGGGGACGGGGGTTGACTAGCTTTCATAATGCACACACGCAAGGTCTCTCGCTCTCTTCCGTGCGCGCGCTAACACAGTTTGGAGCACAGTATGTTCTGTCTCGCATGCGCGTTAGATTCCGGGAGATTTGAACTAATTTCAGGGAGCCGCTATCAATAGAGATCTGCGTGCCATATAACTCCCACAAGTACACAACTACACAAGCATTTTTTAACCGAACCTTAACGTTACTCTGTCTAAATTACCGAGCTAACAGAGCTACGTAAACAGAGCGAACATGAGAGCATCCGACTGCAGACGTCAATAATGCAGCGTAATGGAATAATCTCCCGATCAAACTCCGCTTCCCGAAAGTTATAAACTGCCTCCGGAACCCAGTTAAGGTACAAAAATCTATTCAACAAAAATAGTGATGCAGTTAAGTGTTTTTTCGCTCAGCCGAGCCCTCTCTGTTGCTGTGTGGAGCAGCGTGTGTCAGTCACCTCTTCCTGAACGTCACTCACTCACTCACTCTAACTCACTCATCCGTGCACGCACTGCGGTCTCGTGAGGAAACGCAGCTTTTTGATATAAAGTTTTTCTTGTTCCCGAATACAAATATTTTTTTAAGTATTTGTTCAAAATAACTATTCGTAAAAAACACGTTATTTGTACCTTTCCGAATACCGTATTCGGGTTCGGCTCCACCCCTAATATATATTAGGGGTGGAACGGTACACAGAAGTCACGGTTCGGTACGATTTCGGTACAGTGGAGGGAAAAGCAAAACAAAAATGCAGAAGGCATTGTATTTTTTAAATAAGTTTTATTAATAAAGGCATAGAACCAGTTTATTTGTAGTGCACTGACAATAGTTTTATATAATTAGTTTATTAATTAAATTGATAAAAAGACTAAAAGACCTTGTGATATGTTTGGTAATTGTATCTGAATTAATTTAAAATTATTTTGCTATATTTCAGATCAATATATTTGTTTTCCTTCATTTTAATTAACATTATTAATTAACAATGTAACATTATTCTCATCTGAATTATAAATAATGGATTTCTGTATAAAATAATACTACCATTAAAAACACATTCGATTTTCTTTTTTAATCAATGTAAAATGTGTAAGATTAGTGCTCAGAGGACAAGAAATGAAAACCAATGCAATATGACGAATGTCCAAAAGATGGGACCCACAGACTGTTTTGAAATGGAGTTGAATAAATATGTTTTGCTTTTAAAACTGTGTGTGTGATTTTGGTTGGGTGACAGTTGTAGGTTACAGTTTGACAAGAGTTTACAGTGTGACAAAAGCACAATGTTGTGTTTTATTGCGAGTGTATAAGTAAACACTTTGCAGGTTTAATGATCTGTATGAACAAAATGACAGAGTGTGTTTTTTATGTTTCCACTGTTCGATCGCGCGCCTCTCTCTCTCTCTCTCTCTCTCTCTCTCTCTCTCTCTCTCTCTCTCTCTCTCTCTCTCTCTCTCTCTCTCTCTCTCTCTCTCTCTCTCTCTCTCTCTCTCTCTCTCTCTCTCTGCGGATGTTGTGGGTGAGTGGGCGGAGTTAGCGCGCAACGCGCGTGAGTGGAAGAGAACGCTGTTGAATGAGTGAGTTTTTCTATCTTTTTCTGACTTTTTTGCGGCTTGTTTGTGTAAATCTTTTATTTGACAAGAATATTGTTGAGTAAGAGACGCTGGCCGATATGGCAGCGTCTCAAAGTTTGGATAATTTGACGCGGAAACATGGCATTAAAGTTATCCCCGCGGAGCGTTGTTCTGTTGAGGATTGCACTATTGCAGTCGCTGAAGTAGTTGGATACTCTAGTATTTTGTCTGCAGCCAGAATGAATAGTGCTATAGTGATTTTTTTGAGTAGTGTAGAGAAAGTCAATGACGTTGTAGTGAAAGGGATTGTTGTCAACAGTGCGTTTACCCCAGTAATGCCTTTGGTCCAGCCGGCAAAAAGGATTACACTGTCGAATGTACCACCATTTATCAGAGATGACGTGATTGAAAGGGAATTAATGAGACATGGTAAAATTGTGTCTAAAATCAGGAAGATTTCGTTAGGTTGCAAGCTACCTCAGCTGAAACATGTGGTTTCATTTAGAAGACAGACACACATGATTCTAAAAAATGAAAATGAAGAGCTAAGTTTGGCCATGAAATTTAAGGTGGATAACTATGAGTATGTGATTTATGCAACGTCAGAAAGTATGAAGTGCTTTGGTTGTGGACAGGAGGGACATATAATTCGTGCTTGTCCTGAGAAGGATGATTCGGTAGTGCCTCTGAACGAGAATAGGAAAAAGGAGCAGACAAATGTAGGAAGAAGTGAAGAGCAGAGACAGCCAGAACCCGAAGGATCAAGGATTAACACGGAGAGGGGAGATGGAAGTAATAATGGAGAAGTTGACAAGGAAAAGTTGGAAGATGTTGTGAATGATGCTAGAAAAGCAAGCAGTATCATGAAAGAGTGTGAGGTAACTGATTCTAACTTAGTTGCAATAGAAGGTGAGGAAGACATGGAAGTGATAGAGGATGAAAGTGTTTTTAAAACACCTGCAATAAAACGGAAATTGAAGAAAAAAGGCAATGGGAAGAGAGTTAGGAAAGAAACGGGAGATGAAAATTCAGGAAAAGATGTTGAAAATTCTGGGATTCAGATGGAATCAGATACGAGCAATATTGACGAGCCTCAGTCTGCCTCAGAAAGTGGAGATGATTCTTCAGGGTCTGCGAGTTCAGTCTCTCAAAAAAGATCTGCTAGAAGTGACTATACACTTGAGAAAATTAGAATATTCCTTCAAACAACTAAAGGAATGAAAGGAGTGAGAGTGGAAGATTATTTCCCAGATCGAGAGCTGTTTATTAATTCAGCTAGAATGTCAATGAAAGAGAAGGGTGCAAATAATTTAACTGATCAAGAAATTTACAGATTGAAAAAGATTGTGCAAAAGCTGAAATTGAATATATTGAGTGATGAATTTGAAGCAGAATGATTTTTTTATTCTTCTTGTGTTGTATTTTTGGTTGTTTTGCCCTTTTTTGGTTTATATTCATTCACTTATGAGTACGCTAAGACTGGGCACACTCAATATAAATGGTGCACGAGAAAGTGGGAAGAGAACAATGCTTTATGAATTAATAAGACAAAAGAAATATGATGTGATGTTGGTTCAAGAAACCCATAGTGATGCTAAAAATGAGAGTGACTGGAAAATGGAATGGGATGGAGAAGTTATTTTAAGTCATAAAAGTTCATCTAGTGGTGGTGTAGCTGTTCTTTTTCAAAAACACATAAAACCTTTATCATATGAGGTTGAACACATTGTTGAAGGGCGACTATTGAAAGTCAGAGCAAAATTTGAAAAGTTTGTTTTAGTTTTTGTAAACATTTATGCTCCTGTTTGTGGTCCTGAGAGGGTTTATTTTATAAAAAAAGTGAATGATGCTCTTTCTAGCTTTGAACAAGAAGAGTATATGTTTATGGGAGGAGACTTTAATTGTACAGAAGATCATAAAGTAGATAGGAACCATAAAGAGCCTCATATTGCATCCCAGCATGAAATTGTGAAACTCATTGTTGAAAATGATCTGTATGATATTTGGAAAGTCTTGCATAAGAATGAAAGACAATATACATGGGCACAAGCAAGAGAGAATTTTATTACTTTGGCTAGACTGGATAGATTTTATTGTTTTAAACATCATTTCAATGCTATAAAGAAATGTGTGATTTTACCTGTAAGTTTTTCTGATCACTGTTTAGTAGAATGTAGTATTTATATAGCAAATATAAAACCCAAGAGTGCTTATTGGCACTTTAATGTCTTATTGTTACAAGATAAGGCTTTTATTGAGACGTTTACATATTTTTGGAAACAGTTTGGGTTGAAGAAGCATGAATATAGATGTTTACGACAGTGGTGGGATTATGGTAAAGTGGAAATACAGCAACTGTGCCGGCAGTACACACTCAATGTTTCTAGGGAAATTTCCCGGTCAATGAGAAACCTAGAGATTGAAATTGTGGAACTGCAAAACTCAGCAGCGTCCACAGGAAATCGAGGGCATACTGAGCTCCTCAAATCCAAAAAGAAGATTTTAGATGAGCTGTTAGGCGTTAAAGCACAGGGTGCGTTGGTCCGCTCTCGATTTCAGAGTATTGAGTAGATGGATGGCCCGACTAAGTTCTTCTTTGGTCTAGAAAAAAAGAATGGTCAAAGTCGTTATATTCACTCGCTATACTCAACAACTGGAATAGACATAACAGAGCCTAAGGAAATTAGAAAAAGGGCGGTGTCTTTTTATTCAGAATTGTATAGGAGTGAGAGCCCAGAAGTGGATGAGCCAGTCAATTCGTTTCATACAGGGTTGCCGAAAGTGCCAGATGAAGTTAATGTTGAACTTCAGAAGCCCATTTCCACAGGAGAATTGCAGATTGCACTGCAGAGCATGGAATGTGGCAGGGCACCTGGAATGGATGGTCTCCCCATCGACTTTTATAAGATGTTTTGGTCAGTAATGGGGGATGATTTGCTTGCAGTCCTCAATGAGAGTCTGGCTGATGGCTTGCTACCGTTGAGCTGCAGAAGGGCAGTCATAACTCTGCTGCCAAAGAAGGGAGATTTAAAAGATATAAAGAATTGGCGACCCGTTTCACTTCTGTGCACTGATTTAAAAATTTTATCTAAGGTTTTGGCAATAAGACTGAGGGAGGTAGTTGGTAGGGTCATTCATCATGATCAAACATACTGTGTGCCTAATAGGTCCATCTTTGATAACATATTTTTAATTCGAGATATTTTGGAAGTCTCTAGGTTATTGAGTTTAAACACTGGTCTGATTTCAATAGATCAGGAAAAGGCGTTTGATCGGGTTGAGCACGGCTATCTCTGGCGTACACTGGAGGAGTTTGGGTTCAGCTCAGGTTTTATTGCTATGATCAGGGTTTTATACCAGGACATTGAGAGTGTGCTGAAAATAAATGGAGGTTTGTGTGCACCTTTTAAAGTAAAAAGAGGGATCAGACAGGGATGTGCATTATCAGGAATGCTTTATGCCTTGGCTATTGAACCTTTGCTGGTAAAAATTAGAAATAGTATTGAAGGATGGTCTATACCACACTCAGGTGAAAAAGTGAAGCTATCAGCTTATGCTGATGACATTATTGTTATGATTAATGATCAAAATGACATAATGGTATTAAAAGAAATTATTGATGAATTTGGCATTATTTCTTCAGCCAAAGTAAATTGGTCAAAAAGTGAGGCATTGATGTGTGGTGAGTGGGATGGAGATCCTCCTAAATTACCAGGAGGCCTGTCCTGGAAAAGTGATGGCATAAGATATCTGGGAGTCTATCTTGGGAATGAATCTGTATTACAAAAAAATTGGGAAGGTATTTTAGAAAAAGTAAAAGGAACATTTGAAAAATGGAAGTGGCTTTTGCCAAAGATGTCATTCAGGGGGAGAGTTATAGTTATTAATAATTTGGTTGCATCAATGTTATGGCACCGTTTGACTTGTATTGATCCTCCCGTTGGGCTTTTGGCTAAATTACAAGCCATTATAGTAGACTTTTTCTGGAATGGCTTTCACTGGATAGCCCAGAGCGTACTGTTTCTGCCCACGGAGAAGGGCGGACAAGGACTCATACATCTGGCCAGCAGAAGAGCGGCCTTTCGACTGTTGTTTATACAGAGATACTTGACGGGACCAGTGGAGTTGGTCTGGAGGAAAGTAGCCGATATTATCTTTAATCAAGTGAGTGGATTGAACTTGAACTCTGGACTCTTTTTAACAGACTTCAGCAAACTACAGTTTAACACGTCGATTCAATTCTACAAAGGACTTTTTAATGTCTGGCAACTTTTTAGAAAACAGAGGCAAGACACAACATCTCTGTACTGGCTGCTCGAGGAATCTCTTGTTCATGGAGCGAGGTTGGATGTGGCTTGTGAAGTCACACCAGGACTATCTCAAATATTGTGTTCATCCAAAACATTAAAATTGCATAATTTAATGGACATTGGTGGTCCTGAGCTAAGCAATTCTCAAGCTGTGGCCTCTCATTTGAGAGTTCAGTCTGTACGACAGGTTGGAAAAATGTTAGATTTATTAATGCAAAGGTTGACAGTAGAAGAAAAAATTTTATTGAAAGATTATTATAATGGTAGAGTGGCTTCTATTATTTTAGATCCATTTCCAGTCATTTTAATTACTCCTGATTTAAAGGGCTTAAATGGATGCTTTTTGGAATTGGAAAGTCTGGAGAATCTGAACTTTCAAGAGGTCCAAAGTAAAGTGTTATATAAATGCTGTGTAAAGGTGTTAAATAAAACAATTCTTAAGGAACGAAAGGATACAGTGTGGAGACAAAAACTGGGGTTGGAAGATGATGTAAAACCTGTATGGAGAATTCTGTATAAATCACCGTTAGAAAAGTCCACAGGTGATCTTCAGTGGAAAATATTGCACGGCACAGTTGCTGTAAATGCTTTTGTGAATACGATTAATTCTAATGTGTCTGATGAATGCCCTTTCTGTGAAATAAGGGAAACGATTTTTCACTGCTTTTTAGAATGTTTAAGGTTGAACAATTTGTTTAGTATACTTAAATTAATGTTTTTAAGTTTTGGTGAAAACTTCTCCACTCAAAGCTTTATTCTCGGCCCATGTTATAGAGCGGCACAAAGAAGTAAATGTCAGTTGCTAAACTTCTTGATTGGACAAGCTAAAAGAGCTATTTATATCTCAAGGAAAAAGAAGTTAGAAGGTTTAGTAGGGCAAAAAGTTGAGATGGTTTTTAAAAATTTGGTGAAAAGTCGGGTTCTGATTGATTTTAAGTTTTATAAGTTGGTTAATGATTATGAAGGCTTTTTGCAAAGGTGGGGATATAATGAAGCTATTTGCACAGTTGTGGATGGAATGTTGTTTTTTGCTTTAGTATTGGAATAAGTGGTTGGGTGTGGAGAACCCAACCCAAGTGATTATTTATAATGTAAATGTAACATTTATAATATGAAGTTCTGTGGGTCAAATAAAGTTGTTGTGAAAAACTCTCTCTCTCTCTCTCTCTCTCTCTCTCTCTCTCTCTCTCTCTCTCTCTCTCTCTCTCTCCTCTCTCTCTCTCTCTCTCTCTCTCTCTCTCTCTCTCTCTCTCTCTCTCTCTCTCTCTCTCTCTCTCTCTCTCTCTCTCGTCTCTCTCTCTCTCTCTCTCTCTCTCTCTCTCTCTCTCTCTCTCTCACACTCACACACACACACACACACACACACACACACACACACACACACACACACACACACACACACACACACACACACACACACACACACACACACACACACACACACACTCCAGCATTGCAATCTTGACATCGCAGCCTGTCCATTATGCGGTCACGGTCACACCAAACGCGAATAGAGCATCAAATTCGCGTCTAGTTCGACGCTAGTCCAAAGCGAATAGGACGCGCGGATAAAGCCAACGTTTGAAGTGAACGCGTGTTCAGAGCTAAGCCGATGGTACAGATTATGTGTCCATAAAGAACCCGCGTATCTAACAGTAGTTCCACATTACAGTTTTATTTATTTTTATACCGTGTATTCTCCGTGTAAATTCGTGCACCGAACCGTGACGCCCGTACCGTTTCGGTTCGATACGAATACATGTACCGTTCCACCCCTAATATATATATATATATATATATATATATGTATATATATATATATATATATATGTATATAAAATGTATACAGAGAAGACTACGCAGATGTATTTTACATTTAATTACTCAGTTTCTGGTGTAGGCTATTATTATGTTTCTGAATTCCACTGTTAGTACATCTTCCTGAAAAACCTAAAACACTGTTTAGTTCATTTGTATTTTTGTTCTGTTGTATATTTTGCCGATTTTGTTCGTAATTAGTTTCTTTGTTTTTATGTATTGCCGAATGTCTTCTGTAACTGTTTTGAGGGCTTTTACTCACATTAGCTAACCTACTCTTAATTTTTGCTTTAGTATCAATACACTGATCTCTAGTCAAATTTAACTTTGATCATATCGCCCTTTAATAATCGTGTTGAATAATCGAGATTTAAATATTGATCGAAACGATGGAGATGTTTGTTAGGGTTCAGTTACGGTTCTGACCTGAGGGTTCCGGTGGGAGAGGAGACGGGAGTGGACTCATCAGGGTTAAGGGTTACGGGTTCGGGTTACGGTTCTGACCTGAGGGTTCCGGTGGGAGACGGGAGTGGACTCATCAGGGTTAAAGGTTACGGGTTCGGGTTACGGTTCTGACCTGAGGGTTCCGGTGGGAGACGGGAGGGGACTCATCAGGGTTAAAGGTTACGGGTTCGGGTTACGGTTCTGACCTGAGGGTTCCGGTGGGAGACGGGAGTGGACTCATCAGGGTTAAGGGTTACGGGTTCGGGTTACGGTTCTGACCTGAGGGTTCCGGTGGGAGACGGGAGTGGACTCATCAGGGTTAAGGGTTACGGGTTCGGGTTACGGTTCTGACCTGAGGGTTCCGGTGGGAGACGGGAGTGGACTCATCAGGGTTAAGGGTTACGGGTTCGGGTTACGGTTCTGACCTGAGGGTTCCGGTGGGAGACGGGAGTGGACTCATCAGGGTTAAGGGTTACGGGTTCGGGTTACGGTTCTGACCTGAGGGTTCCGGTGGGAGACGGCAGTGGACTCATCAGGGTTAAGGGTTACGGGTTCGGGTTACGGTTCTGACCTGAGGGTTCCGGTGGGAGACGGGAGTGGACTCATCAGGGTTAATGGTTACGGGTTCGGGTTACGGTTCTGACCTGAGGGTTCCGGTGGGAGACGGGAGTGGACTCATCAGGGTTAAGGGTTACGGGTTCGGGTTACGGTTCTGACCTGAGGGTTCCGGTGGGAGACGGGAGTGGACTCATCAGGGTTAAGGGTTACGGGTTCGGGTTACGGTTCTGACCTGAGGGTTCCGGTGGGAGACGGGAGTGGACTCATCAGGGTTAAGGGTTACGGGTTCGGGTTACGGTTCTGACCTGAGGGTTCCGGTGGGAGACGGGAGTGGACTCATCAGGGTTAAAGGTTACGGGTTCGGGTTACGGTTCTGACCTGAGGGTTCCGGTGGGAGACGGGAGTGGACTCATCAGGGTTAAGGGTTACGGGTTCGGGTTACGGTTCTGACCTGAGGGTTCCGGTGGGAGACGGGAGTGGACTCATCAGGGTTAAGGGTTACGGGTTCGGGTTACGGTTCTGACCTGAGGGTTCCGGTGGGAGACGGGAGTGGACTCATCAGGGTTAAGGGTTACGGGTTCGGGTTACGGTTCTGACCTGAGGGTTCCGGTGGGAGACGGGAGTGGACTCATCAGGGTTAAAGGTTACGGGTTCGGGTTACGTTTCTGACCTGAGGGTTCCGGTGGGAGACGGGAGTGGACTCATCAGGGTTAAGGGTTACGGGTTCGGGTTACGGTTCTGACCTGAGGGTTCCGGTGGGAGACGGGAGTGGACTCATCAGGGTTAAGGGTTACGGGTTCGGGTTACGGTTCTGACCTGAGGGTTCCGGTGGGAGACGGGAGTGGACTCATCAGGGTTAAAGGTTACGGGTTCGGGTTACGGTTCTGACCTGAGGGTTCCGGTGGGAGACGGGAGTGGACTCATCAGGGTTAAAGGTTACGGGTTTGGGTTACGGTTCTGACCTGAGGGTTCCGGTGGGAGACGGGAGTGGACTCATCAGGGTTAAAGGTTACGGGTTCGGGTTACGGTTCTGACCTGAGGGTTCCGGTGGGAGACGGGAGTGGACTCATCAGGGTTAAGGGTTACGGGTTCGGGTTACGGTTCTGACCTGAGGGTTCCGGTGGGAGACGGGAGTGGACTCATCAGGGTTAAAGGTTACGGGTTCGGGTTACGGTTCTGACCTGAGGGTTCCGGTGGGAGACGGGAGTGGACTCATCAGGGTTAAGGGTTACGGGTTCGGGTTACGGTTCTGACCTGAGGGTTCCGGTGGGAGACGGGAGTGGACTCATCAGGGTTAAGGGTTACGGGTTGGGGTTACGGTTCTGACCTGAGGGTTCCGGTGGGAGACGGGAGTGGACTCATCAGGGTTAAGGGTTACGGGTTCGGGTTACGGTTCTGACCTGAGGGTTCCGGTGGGAGACGGGAGTGGACTCATCAGGGTTAAGGGTTACGGGTTCGGGTTACGGTTCTGACCTGAGGGTTCCGGTGGGAGACGGGAGTGGACTCATCAGGGTTAAAGGTTACGGGTTCGGGTTACGGTTCTGACCTGAGGGTTCCGGTGGGAGACGGGAGTGGACTCATCAGAGTTAAAGGTTACGGGTTTGGGTTACGGTTCTGACCTGAGGGTTCCGGTGGGAGACGGGAGTGGACTCATCAGGGTTAAAGGTTACGGGTTCGGGTTACGGTTCTGACCTGAGGGTTCCGGTGGGAGACGGGAGTGGACTCATCAGGGTTAAGGGTTACGGGTTCGGGTTACGGTTCTGACCTGAGGGTTCCGGTGGGAGACGGGAGTGGACTCATCAGGGTTAAGGGTTACGGGTTCGGGTTACGGTTCTGACCTGAGGGTTCCGGTGGGAGACGGGAGTGGACTCATCAGGGTTAAGGGTTACGGGTTCGGGTTACGGTTCTGACCTGAGGGTTCCGGTGGGAGACGGGAGTGGACTCATCAGGGTTAAGGGTTACGGGTTCGGGTTACGGTTCTGACCTGAGGGTTCCGGTGGGAGACGGGAGTGGACTCATCAGGGTTAAGGGTTACGGGTTCGGGTTACGGTTCTGACCTGAGGGTTCCGGTGGGAGACGGGAGTGGACTCATCAGGGTTAAAGGTTACGGGTTTGGGTTACGGTTCTGACCTGAGGGTTCCGGTGGGAGACGGGAGTGGACTCATCAGGGTTAAAGGTTACGGGTTCGGGTTACGGTTCTGACCTGAGGGTTCCGGTGGGAGACGGGAGTGGACTCATCAGGGTTAAGGGTTACGGGTTCGGGTTACGGTTCTGACCTGAGGGTTCCGGTGGGAGACGGGAGTGGACTCATCAGGGTTAAGGGTTACGGGTTCGGGTTACGGTTCTGACCTGAGGGTTCCGGTGGGAGACGGGAGTGGACTCATCAGGGTTAAGGGTTACGGGTTCGGGTTACGGTTCTGACCTGAGGGTTCCGGTGGGAGACGGGAGTGGACTCATCAGGGTTAAGGGTTACGGGTTACGGTTCTGACCTGAGGGTTCCGGTGGGAGACGGGAGTGGACTCATCAGGGTTAAGGGTTACGGGTTCGGGTTACGGTTCTGACCTGAGGGTTCCAGTGGGAGACGGGAGTGGACTCATCAGGTGTGCGATGTTGTCGGGAATGTTGATGGTCAGCGGGGAGATCTGGGGCTGGACCGCTTTGACGGGAGACTCCGGGGCGTTCCTGCGCTCCCTCCTGTCGCTGGACAGGGCCGTGAACGTAATTTTGATATTTGTGCTGGGAAAGCGGAAAGTGCACCTGCAAAACAGCAAACGAGAGTTAGTAATTTCAACCAATTACACAAGTTTATCAAGTGGCATTTTGAAAGTAAATATCCATGAAAATAAAACGCATAGATGTTGATAAAGCAGTCAGCAACAGTAGAGCCGGTTAATATATGGACACCAGAATGGCCCGATTACATGACTCATATTTCATCAGAAATATATACATGTATACATATATGAATCTTGGCTTCAATGACCTTTGTGTGATGTTAAACACTTCTGCTAACCATAAACTCAGTGGCTTTAATAGTTAATTAATACTCTATCTTTATGATGTGAGGTGCAGCTGATTTAAAACATCGCCTCTGCACCAATAAAACAAAGGCAAACCACATCGTCTAAATAAAGATGAAATAAGAAGAAATGTAAACAAATTGTGGTCCTACCTCAATGCATGCATGCCATTAAAAGCAAGGTCAAAATATGTCGTTAATAAAGTGTGATTACATTAGATATACACGATGTAGTCTCATAATCATTCATTAGTGTGCATTAAAATATGAATTACATTAACCAGCCTATTAATTCTGACTACTCCTTTTGTCATGTTATGAATGGGTCCAGTGTACGTCAGATGTGGGTCAACTAAAAGGTCATCGGGTCTGAATGAAGCCCGAAACACTGACAGTGGATCTCCAGGCATTATATGCGTCTGCTATGCTTTAAAAGAAGATGCTGGAGATGCACGCAGGAGAACGCCTGTAGTGTTTAGTGTGAACAGACTGAGGCAGAGAGCTTGTCATAATCAACACGTGCTGAAACACAACAAACGCGTTTACATGCGGGGCAGCTGCAGCGGGGGCGCGCCTCGCCTCTGGAACACGCCGTCCACGAACACGCCGTTCTTGCCGAGGCACCGCAGGTAGAAGTCCCCGTTCCCCGAGCCGTCCTCCCCGGCGGAGAACACCTCCAGGTGCCTGCGGGAGATGAAGCTCGAGTGGCCCATGCTGACGTCCACGGAGCCCTGGGACGAGTTCCGGCCCACGGTGACCGAGCGCTTCTTCATCAGATACTCGAACTCTCGGCCCTCGAGCCGGGCGACAACCGAGCCCGCCATCTTTACTCGTTCTCTGGACCGGGACTGGGCACTGTAGAAGGAAGGAGCGGGCGGCCGTGTGTCGCTCGGGAGGCCCGGTTGCAGAATTTAGTGGGGGGATCGAATCAAAGGATGAGAAATAAATAAGCAGGAACGCGGCAGCCCGGGGACAGCGGCTCCAACCCACCGCCGCGACAAGAGAACGAGAAAACCAGCAACCCTACCAAACAAACCGAGGAGGCGGGGCTAGCGTGACTGACAGCCGCCGCGACCAATCGCTCTCCAGATCTCGAGGAGAAAACGGCAATCCGCCAATCAGCAGCGAGACGCGAGTTGTGTGGGGTCGGCGGTTGGTTGCACTGCGAGCGGCTGACACGCATGTAGTGTGTGTGTGTGTGTGTGTGTGTAAGAGAAGTCAATGAGTTCGGCTGCTGCGGACATCAGACGCTTTACACTGCGATGATGGTTTTACTAAAGAGATTGATCCACTCATCTCCACATGACTTTGGTGGCCACGGCAATAAATGTGTTGTAAATATGTTTTCAGAATCCAACTATTATCCAACAAACTATTCTGCTATGTGTTAAAGGCGTGTGTGCCCTTGTAATGATGCTGGTGTGCTGCTGCTGCTTCATGGACTACAGATAATGTTGCATTATTGACTTATAGGGTTGCATTATTTCCCTGTTATCTCTGTAAAGCTGCTTTGAAACACTGTAAAAAAGCGCTATATAAATAATGGTGACTTGACCAGAGATAAACAAATCATCATGGAGACAAAATATGCATCATTAATTTTGCCACGTTTCTCAAAACGATAATAGAGAGAGAAGGTGCTCATACGAGAATCCTGAAATCACACACACTCGCATGCATCTGTCCATAAAGAGAAGAGCTATTCCCAAACACTGGTTACTTCCAGTCTGCTAACCCAACTCTAACCCAGTCTGCTAACCCTAACCCAACTCTAACCCAGTCTGCTAACCCTAACCCAGCCTGCTAACCCAACTCTAACCCAGTCTGCTAACCCAAACCTCACCCTAACCCAGTTTGCTAACCCAACTCTAACCCAGTCTGCTAACCCAAACCTCACCCTAAACCAGTCTGCTAACCCAAACCTCGCCCTAACCCAACTCTAACCCAGTCTGTTAACCCAAACCTCACCCTAACCCAGCCTGCTAACCCAGTCTGCTAACCCAAACCTCACCCTAACCCAGCCTGCTAACCCAACTCTAACCCAGTCTGCTAACCCAAACCTCACCCTAACCGAGCCTGCTAACCCAACTCTAACCCAATCTGCTAACCCAAACCTCACCCTAACCCAGCCTGCTAACCCAAACCTCACCCTAACCCAGCCTGCTAACCCAACTCTAACCCAGTCTGCTAACCCAAACCTCACCCTAACCCAACCTGCTAACCCAACTCTAACCCAGTCTGCTAACCCAAACCTCACCATAACCCAGCCTGCTAACCCAACTCTAACCCAGTCTGCTAACCCAAACCTCACCCTAACCCAGCCTGCTAACCCAACTCTAACCCAGTCTGCTAACCCAAACCTCACCATAACCCAGCCTGCTAACCCAACTCTAACCCAGTCTGTTAACCCAAACCCTGCTAGAGTTACACGTCAGCAGTGGCATGAAAGATTTGCCATTCCTAATTGTTTACAATCGTCTTTAATTTGTCATATGATACTGAATTCTGTGCGCATCATCTTACATCATCATCTTCATGAAATTATGCGTATCACTTGCACGTTATCAATGACAAAAGCATCAAATGAGTAACAAAATAGCTTAGATACATTTCAAAGAACAGTTATAAGAATGAGGACACACTTAAAACACTGTTCTCCGGGTGATGAGATGGGCACTTCTGGTTCAGTGCATTCGTCTTTAAGAGAATTACTGCAAGAGTTTACAAGCTCCAAACATTTACCCTTTTCTAGAGTAGCAATGTAGTTATTCTGGGTATCATTTTATTTGAAACCATTAGGAGTGTAAATGTGGAGTAAATCTGTCACGTCTCTCGTGTGATGATTACTGAAGCACAGCCTGTACACTGATTAGATTTCCTTAAAGCCAGCAAATCCTTGCCAAAGAAAAATATTGCATGAGATGTGGAGCACATATTTACACCAAAAAATGTCTGTTTTGTAATACTAGTCTATATTATATGTAGTTACGTGATTTTTTATCTGGTGTTCTTACAGCAAGAAAAACAATATCTAACACTAACGAAAAGTTTGCAAATGCAGTGTGTGAATGATGGCGATGTGGAAGCAGAGGCACTCCTGCATTAGGTCAGTCAGTGGCCGGATCAGCACTCCTGCATTAGGTCAGTCAGTGGCCGGATCAGCACTCCTGCCGGGACGGAAGACCGCTTAAAAAAGTGTCCTTTCACAAAATAAGGTTTCCCTCGTCAGTCACTCTTTCAGTCGTGTTCCAGTCAGGAGAGACTGGAGTGTGTACAGTGTTCAGTTCTCTCCGCTCGTCTGTGTGACGCTCGAATCCCACCGGAGTCCTTCCACATCCGGGAAACTCCAAGACTGGTAAAGTGAAGTAGTGTGTGTGTGTGTGTGTGTTCAGATCTTCTCGTCGGTCATCTCCAGGAACTGCGCGTACACGTCCCTCGAACACTCGCCCTTCTGGTTAAACAGGAACTTGTAGTAGCTCCCGTCGGAGCAGATCGCTGGAAGAGTTGGGATCGGGTCAGTGGGAACGTTCAACAGCACATGCATGTTTATATAATAATAGGAGCTGATGTGTGAAGTGTGCTGATACCGATCACAGCGTTGGGCTCGGTCCCGAAGGCACAGACGCAGGGAGAACCGGACGGCACCTGGAACTTGGAGAAACTCCACTTGGAGCTGAAGTACTTGGGCAGAAAACTGGCGGACGCCAAGCTGTGGAGGACGGGTGTGAGAGACGTGAGCGAGACGGAGCCTGCACTCACACATTAGCAGAAATAGCAGACCATAACAGCAGCGACGAGCCTGACGAGCTTCAACACACACACACACACACACACACACACCTGGACTGCTTGTTCCTTTTGGGATCCTCCGCTGCAAATACGTGGATTGTGCCGTGATCACTGGAAACGCAGATCAGAGACGCATCCTGGTTGAAATTGATGCTGAAACACACACACACACACACATAATTATAAACACACACAATTATAAACACACACACACACACACACACTCAGTTATAAACACACACACATAATTATAAACACACACACACATAATTATAAACACACACAATTATAAACACACACACACACACACACACACTCAGTTATAAACACACACACATAATTATAAACACAAACACACAATTATAAACACACACACACAATAATAATAACACACACAATTATAAACACACACACACACAATTATAAACACACACACACAATAATAATAACACACACAATTATAAACACACACACACTCAGTTATAAACACACACAGACTCAGTTATAAACACACACAGACTCAGTTATAAACACACACTCTCAGTTATAAACACACACTCTCAGTTATAAACACACACACACAGTTATAAACACACACACACTCAGTTATAAACACACACAGACTCAATTATAAACACACACAGACTCAGTTATAAACACACACACTCAGTTATAAACACACACACTCAGTTATAAACACACACTCTCAAAACACACACTCTCAGTTATAAACACACACACTCAGTTATAAACACACACTCTCAAACACACACTCTCAGTTATAAACACACACACTCAGTTATAAACACACACTCTCTCAGTTATAAACACACACTCTCAGTTATAAACACACACACACAGTTATAAACACACACACACTCAGTTATAAACACACACAGACTCAATTATAAACACACACAGACTCAGTTATAAACACACACACTCAGTTATAAACACACACACTCAGTTATAAACACACACACTCAGTTATAAACACACACACACACACAATTATAAACACACACACACACACACACAATTAAAATAACACACACACAATTATAAACACACACACACAATTATAATAACACACACACAATTATAAACACACACACTCAGTTATAAACACACACAGACTCAGTTATAAACACACACACACACAGTTATAAACACACACACACACTCAGTTATAAACACACACACACTCAGTTATAAACACACACAAACTCAGTTATAAACACACACACACACTCAGTTATAAACACAAACACTCAATTATAAACACACACACTCAGTTATAAACACACACACACAGTTATAAACACACACTCAGTTATAAACACACACACACTCCGATATAAACACACACTCTCAGTTATAAACACACACTCAGTTATAAACACACACTCAGTTATAAACACACACACTCAGCTATAAACACACACTCTCAGTTATAAACACACACTCTCAGTTATAAACACACACTCTCAGTTATAAACACACACTCTCAGTTATAAACACACACTCTCAGTTATAAACACACACTCTCAGTTATAAACACACACTCAGTTATAAACACACACTCAGTTATAAACACACACACACAGTTATAAACACACACTCAGTTATAAACAGTTATAAACACACACACACTCCGATATAAACACACACTCTCAGTTATAAACACACACTCAGTTATAAACACACACACTCAGCTATAAACACACACTCTCAGTTATAAAAACACACTCTCAGTTATAAACACACACTCTCAGTTATAAACACACACTCTCAGTTATAAACACACACACTCAGTTATAAACACACACTCTCAGTTATAAACACACACTCTCAGTTATAAACACACACTCTCAGTTATAAACACACACTCTCAGTTATAAACACACTCTCAGTTATAAACACACACTCTCAGTTATAAACACACACTCTCAGTTATAAACACACACTCTCTCAGTTATAAACACACACTCTCAGTTATAAACACACACTCTCCGTTATAAACACACACTCTCAAACACACACTCTCAGTTATAAATACACACTCTCAGTTATAAACACACACTCTCTCAGTTATAAACACACACTCTCAGTTATAAACACACACACTCAGTTATAAACACACACTCTCAGTTATAAACACACACACTCAGTTATAAACACACACTCTCAGTTATAAACACACACTCTCAGTTATAAACACACACTCTCAGTTATAAACACACACTCAGTTATAAACACACACTCAGTTATAAACACACACTCAGTTATAAACACACACACACTCAGTTATAAACACACACTCTCCACACACTCTCAGTTATAAACACACACTCTCAGTTATAAACACTCAGTTATAAACAAACACTCTCAGTTATAAACACACACACTCAGTTATAAACACACACTCTCAGTTATAAACACACACTCTCAGTTATAAACACACACTCTCAGTTATAAACACACACTCTCAGTTATAAACACACACACTCTCGGTTATAAACACACACTCTCAGTTATAAACACACACTCTCAGTTATAAACACACACACTCTCGGTTATAAACACACACACTCTCGGTTATAAACACACACTCTCAGTTATAAACACACACTCTCCACACACTCTCAGTTATAAACACACACTCTCAGTTATAAACACACACTCTCAGTTATAAACACACACTCTCAGTTATAAACACACACTCTCAAACACTCTCAGTTATAAACACACACTCTCAGTAAACACACACTCTCAGTTATAAACACACACTCTCAAACACACACTCTCAGTTATAAACACACACTCTCAGTTATAAACACACTCTCAGTTATAAACACACACTCTCAGTTATAAACACACACTCTCAGTTATAAACACACACTCTCTCAGTTATAAACACACACTCTCCGTTATAAACACACACTCTCAAACACACACTCTCAGTTATAAATACACACTCTCAGTTATAAACACACACTCTCTCAGTTATAAACACACACACACACTCAGTTATAAACACACACTCTCAGTTATAAACACACACACTCAGTTATAAACACACACTCTCAGTTATAAACACACACACTCAGTTATAAACACACACTCTCAGTTATAAACACACACTCTCAGTTATAAACACACACTCTCAGTTATAAACACACACTCTCAGTTATAAACACACACTCTCAGTTATAAACACACACTCAGTTATAAACACACACTCAGTTATAAACACACACTCAGTTATAAACACACACACACTCAGTTATAAACACACACTCTCAGTTATAAACACACACTCTCAGTTATAAACACACACACTCAGTTATAAACACACACTCTCAGTTATAAACACACACACTCTCGGTTATAAACACACACTCTCAGTTATAAACACACACTCTCAGTTATAAACACACACACACTCTCGGTTATAAACACACACTCTCAGTTATAAACACACACTCTCAGTTATAAACACACACTCTCCACACACTCTCAGTTATAAACACACACTCTCAGTTATAAACACACACTCTCAGTTATAAACACACACTCTCAAACACTCTCAGTTATAAACACACACTCTCAGTAAACACACACTCTCAGTTATAAACACACACTCTCAAACACACACTCTCAGTTATAAACACACACTCTCAGTTATAAACACACTCTCAGTTATAAACACACACTCTCAGTTATGAACACACACTCTCAAACACTCTCAGTTATAAACACACACTCTCAGTAAACACACACTCTCAGTTATAAACACACACTCTCAAACACACACTCTCAGTTATAAACACACACTCTCAGTTATAAACACACTCTCAGTTATAAACACACACTCTCAGTTATAAACACACACTCTCAGTTATAAACACACTCTCAGTTATAAACACACACTCTCAGTTATAAACACACACTCTCAGTTATAAACACACACTCTCTCAGTTATAAACACACACTCTCAGTTATAAACACACACTCTCCGTTATAAACACACACTCTCAAACACACACTCTCAGTTATAAATACACACTCTCAGTTATAAACACACACTCTCTCAGTTATAAACACACACACACTCAGTTATAAACACACACTCTCAGTTATAAACACACACACTCAGTTATAAACACACACTCTCAGTTATAAACACACACACTCAGTTATAAACACACACTCTCAGTTATAAACACACACTCTCAGTTATAAACACACACTCTCAGTTATAAACACACACTCTCAGTTATAAACACACACTCAGTTATAAACACACACTCAGTTATAAACACACACTCAGTTATAAACACACACACACTCAGTTATAAACACACACTCTCCACACACTCTCAGTTATAAACACACACTCTCAGTTATAAACACTCAGTTATAAACAAACACTCTCAGTTATAAACACACACTCTCAAACACTCTCAGTTATAAACACACACTCTCAGTTATAAACACACACTCTCAAACACACACTCTCAGTTATAAACACACACTCTCAGTTATAAACACACACTCTCAAACACACACTCTCAGTTATAAACACACACTCTCAGTTATAACCACACACTCTCAGTTATAAACACACACTCTCAGTTCAGTTATAAACACACACTCTCAGTTCAGTTAAAAAACACACACTCTCAGTTATAAACACACACACTCAGTTATAAACACACACTCTCAGTTATAAACACACACACACTCAGTTATAAACACACACACACACTCAGTTATAAACACACACTCTCAGTTATAAACACACACTCTCAGTTCAGTTATAAACACACACTCTCAGTTCAGTTATAAACACACACTCTCTCAGTTATAAACACACACTCTCAGTTATAAACACACACACTCAGTTATAAACACACACACTCAGTTATAAACACACACTCTCAGTTATAAACACACACTCTCAGTTATAAACACACACACTCAGTTATAAACACACACTCTAAGTTATAAACACACACTCTCAGTTATAAACACACACTCTCAGTTCAGTTATAAACACACAGTCTCTGTTATAAACACACACACACTCAGTTATAAACACACACACTCAGTTATAAACACACACTCTCAGTTATAAACACACACACTCAGTTATAAACACACACTCTCAGTTATAAACACACACACACTCAGTTATAAACACACACACTCAGTTATAAACACACACTCTCAGTTCAGTTATAAACACACACACTCAGTTATAAACACACACTCTCAGTTATAAACACACACACACAGTTATAAACACACACTCTCAGTTATAAACACACACACTCAGTTATAAACACACACTCTCAGTTATAAACACACACACTCAGTTATAAACACACACTCTCAGTTATAAACACACACACTCAGTTATAAACACACACTCTCAGTTATAAACACACACTCTCAGTTATAAACACACACTCTCAGTTATAAACACACACACTCAGTTATAAACACACACACTCAGTTATAAACACACACACACTCAGTTATAAACACACACACTCAGTTATAAACACACACAATTAGTTATAAACACACACTCAGTTATAAACACACACTCAGTTATAAACACACACTCTCTCAGTTATAAACACACACTCTCAGTTATAAACACACACACTCTCTCAGTTATAAACACACACACTCAGTTATAAACACACACACACTCAGTTATAAACACACACTCAGTTATAAACACACACACACACTCAGTTATAAACAGACACACTCAGTTATAAACACACACTCAGTTATAAACACACTCTCTCAGTTATAAACACACACTCTCAGTTATAAACACACACACTCTCTCAGTTATAAACACACTCTGTTATAAACACACACACTCAGTTATAAACACACACTCTCAGTTATAAACACACACACTCAGTTATAAACACACACACTCAGTTATAAACACACACTCTCAGTTATAAACACACACTCTCAGTTATAAACACACACTCTCTCAGTTATAAACACACACTCTCTCAGTTATAAACACACACACTCAGTTATAAACACACACTCTCAGTTATAAACACACACTCTCAGTTATAAACACACACACACTCAGTTATAAACACACACACTCTCAGTTATAAACACACACACACACTCAGTTATAAACACACTCTCTCAGTTATAAACACACACACAGTTATAAACACACACACTCAGTTATAAACACACACTCTCAGTTATAAACACACATCTCTCAGTTATAAACACACACTCTCTCAGTTATAAACACACACTCTCAGTTATAAACACACACACTCAGTTATAAACACACACTCTCAATTATAAACACACACAGACTCAATTATAAACACACACACTCAGTTATAAACACACACACACACAATTATAAACACACACATACTCAGTTATAAACACACACAGACTCAGTTATAAACACACACAGACTCAGTTATAAACACACACTCTCAGTTATAAACACACATACACAGTTATAAACACACACACACTCAGTTATAAACACACACAGACTCAGTTATAAACACACACACTCAGTTATAAACACACACACACTCAGTTATAAACACACACACTCAGTTATAAACACACACACACACACAATTATAAACACACACACACACACAATTATAATAACACATACACAATTATAAACACACACACACAATTATAATAACACACACACAATTATAAACACACACACTCAGTTATAAACACACACAGACTCAGTTATAAACACACACACACACAGTTATAAACACACACACACTCAGTTATAAACACACACACACTCAGTTATAAACACACACACACTCAGTTATAAACACAAACACTCAGTTATAAACACACACACTCAGTTATAAACACACACACACAGTTATAAACACACACTCAGTTATAAACAGTTATAAACACACACACACTCCGATATAAACACACACTCTCAGTTATAAACACACACTCAGTTATAAACACACACTCAGCTATAAACACACACTCAGCTATAAACACACACACTCAGCTATAAACACACACTCTCAGTTATAAACACACACTCTCAGTTATAAACACACACTCTCAGTTATAAACACACACTCTCAGTTATAAACACACACTCAGTTATAAACACACACTCAGTTATAAACACACACACTCAGCTATAAACACACACTCTCAGTTATAAACAAACACTCTCAGTTATAAACAAACACTCTCAGTTATAAACACACACTCTCAGTTATAAACACACACTCTCAGTTATAAACACACACACTCAGTTATAAACACACACTCTCAGTTATAAACACTCAGTTATAAACACACACACTCAGTTATAAACACTCAGTTATAAACACACACACTCAGTTATAAACACACACACTCAGTTATAAACACACACTCTCAGTTATAAACACTCAGTTATAAACACACACACTCAGTTATAAACACTCAGTTATAAACACACACTCTCAGTTATAAACACACACACTCAGTTATAAACACACACTCTCAGTTATAAACACTCAGTTATAAACACACACTCTCCACACACTCTCAGTTATAAACACTCAGTTATAAACACACACTCTCAGTTATAAACACACACACTCTCGGTTATAAACACACACTCTCAGTTATAAACACACACTCTCCACACACTCTCAGTTATAAACACACACTCTCAGTTATAAACACACACTCTCAGTTATAAACACACACTCTCAGTTATAAACACACACTCTCAAACACTCTCAGTTATAAACACACACTCTCAGTAAACACACACTCTCAGTTATAAACACACACTCTCAAACACACACTCTCAGTTATAAACACACACTCTCAGTTATACACACACTCTCAGTTATAAACACACTCTCAGTTATAAACACACTCTCAGTTATAAACACACACTCTCAGTTATAAACACACACTCTCAGTTATAAACACACACTCAGTTATAAACACACACACACACTCAGTTATAAACAGACACACTCAGTTATAAACACACACTCAGTTATAAACACACTCTCTCAGTTATAAACACACACTCTCAGTTATAAACACACACACTCTCTCAGTTATAAACACACTCTGTTATAAACACACACACTCAGTTATAAACACACACTCTCAGTTATAAACACACACACTCAGTTATAAACACACACTCTCAGTTATAAACACACACTCTCAGTTATAAACACACACTCTCAGTTATAAACACACACTCTCAGTTATAAACACACACTCTCTCAGTTATAAACACACACTCTCTCAGTTATAAACACACACACTCAGTTATAAACACACACTCTCAGTTATAAACACACACTCTCAGTTATAAACACACACACTCAGTTATAAACACACACACTCTCAGTTATAAACACACACACACACACTCAGTTATAAACACACTCTCTCAGTTATAAACACACACACAGTTATAAACACACACACTCAGTTATAAACACACACTCTCAGTTATAAACACACATCTCTCAGTTATAAACACACACTCTCTCAGTTATAAACACACACTCTCAGTTATAAACACACACACTCAGTTATAAACACACACTCTCAATTATAAACACACACAGACTCAATTATAAACACACACACTCAGTTATAAACACACACACACACAATTATAAACACACACATACTCAGTTATAAACACACACAGACTCAGTTATAAACACACACAGACTCAGTTATAAACACACACTCTCAGTTATAAACACACACACACAGTTATAAACACACACACACTCAGTTATAAACACACACAGACTCAGTTATAAACACACACACTCAGTTATAAACACACACACTCAGTTATAAACACACACACTCAGTTATAAACACACACACACACACAATTATAAACACACACACACACACAATTATAATAACACACACACAATTATAAACACACACACACAATTATAATAACACACACACAATTATAAACACACACACTCAGTTATAAACACACACAGACTCAGTTATAAACACACACACACACAGTTATAAACACACACACACTCAGTTATAAACACACACACACTCAGTTATAAACACACACACACTCAGTTATAAACACAAACACTCAGTTATAAACACACACACTCAGTTATAAACACACACACACAGTTATAAACACACACTCAGTTATAAACAGTTATAAACACACACACACTCCGATATAAACACACACTCTCAGTTATAAACACACACTCAGTTATAAACACACACTCAGCTATAAACACACACTCAGCTATAAACACACACTCTCAGTTATAAACACACACTCTCAGTTATAAACACACACTCTCAGTTATAAACACACACTCTCAGTTATAAACACACACTCTCAGTTATAAACACACACTCAGTTATAAACACACACACTCAGCTATAAACACACACTCTCAGTTATAAACAAACACTCTCAGTTATAAACAAACACTCTCAGTTATAAACACACACTCTCAGTTATAAACACACACTCTCAGTTATAAACACACACACTCAGTTATAAACACACACTCTCAGTTATAAACACTCAGTTATAAACACACACACTCAGTTATAAACACTCAGTTATAAACACACACACTCAGTTATAAACACACACACTCAGTTATAAACACACACTCTCAGTTATAAACACTCAGTTATAAACACACACACTCAGTTATAAACACTCAGTTATAAACACACACTCTCAGTTATAAACACACACTCAGTTATAAACACACACTCTCAGTTATAAACACTCAGTTATAAACACACACTCTCCACACACTCTCAGTTATAAACACTCAGTTATAAACACACACTCTCAGTTATAAACACACACACTCTCGGTTATAAACACACACTCTCAGTTATAAACACACACTCTCCACACACTCTCAGTTATAAACACACACTCTCAGTTATAAACACACACTCTCAGTTATAAACACACACTCTCAGTTATAAACACACACTCTCAAACACTCTCAGTTATAAACACACACTCTCAGTAAACACACACTCTCAGTTATAAACACACACTCTCAAACACACACTCTCAGTTATAAACACACACTCTCAGTTATACACACACTCTCAGTTATAAACACACTCTCAGTTATAAACACACTCTCAGTTATAAACACACACTCTCAGTTATAAACACACACTCTCAGTTATAAACACACACTCTCAGTTATAAACACACACTCTCTCAGTTATAAACACACACTCTCAGTTATAAACACACACTCTCCGTTATAAACACACACTCTCAAACACACACTCTCAGTTATAAATACACACTCTCAGTTATAAACACACACTCTCTCAGTTATAAACACACACACACTCAGTTATAAACACACACTCTCAGTTATAAACACACACACTCAGTTATAAACACACACTCTCAGTTATAAACACACACACTCAGTTATAAACACACACTCTCAGTTATAAACACACACTCTCAGTTATAAACACACACACTCAGTTATAAACACACACACACACTCAGTTATAAACACACACTCTCCACACACTCTCAGTTATAAACACTCAGTTATAAACACACACACTCAGTTATAAACACACACTCTCAAACACTCTCAGTTATAAACACACACTCTCAGTTATAAACACACACTCTCAGTTATAAACACACACTCTCAAACACACACTCTCAGTTATAAACACACACTCTCCGTTATAAACACACACTCTCAAACACACACTCTGTTATAAATACACACTCTCAGTTATAAACACACACACACTCAGTTATAAACACACACTCTCAGTTATAAACACACACACTCAGTTATAAACACACACTCTCAGTTATAAACACACACACTCAGTTATAAACACACACTCTCAGTTATAAACACACACTCTCAGTTATAAACACACTCTCAGTTATAAACACACACACACTCAGTTATAAACACACACACTCAGTTATAAACACACACTCTCCACTAACTCTCAGTTATAAACACACTCTCAGTTATAAACACTCAGTTATAAACGCACACTCTCAGTTATAAACACACACACTCAGTTATAAACACACACTCTCAAACACTCTCAGTTATAAACACACACTCTCAGTTATAAACACACACTCTCAGTTATAAACACACACTCTCAGTTATAAACACACACTCTCAAACACACACTCTCAGTTATAAACACACACTCTCAGTTATAAACACACACTCTCAGTTATAAACACACACTCTCAAACACACACTCTCAGTTATAAACACACACTCTCAGTTATAAACACACACTCTCAGTTATAAACACACACTCTCAGTTCAGTTATAAACACACACTCTCAGTTATAAACACACACTCTCAGTTCAGTTATAAACACACACTCTCAGTTACAAACACACACACTCAGTTATAAACACACACTCTCAGTTATAAACACACACACACTCAGTTATAAACACACACTCTCAGTTATAAACACACTCTCAGTTATAAACACACACTCTCAAACACACTCTCTCATTTATAAACACACACTCTCAGTTATAAACACACACTCTCAGTTATAAACACACACTCTCAGTTCAGTTATAAACACACACTCTCAGTTATAAACACACACTCTCAGTTATAAACACACACTCTCAGTTATAAACACACACACTCAGTTATAAACACACACACTCAGTTATAAACACACAGACTCAGTTATAAACACACACTCTCAGTTATAAACACACACACTCAGTTATAAACACACACTCTCAGTTCAGTTATAAACACACACACTCAGTTATAAACATACACTCTCAGTTATAAATACACACTCTCAGTTATAAACACACACTCTCAGTTCAGTTATAAACACACACTCTCTGTTATAAACACACACACACTCAGTTATAAACACAAACACTCAGTTATAAACACACACTCTCAGTTATAAACACACACACTCAGTTATAAACACACACACTCAGTTATAAACACACCCACTCAGTTATAAACACACACTCTCAGTTATAAACACACACTCTCAGTTATAAACACACACACTCAGTTATAAACATACACTCTCAGTTATAAATACACACTCTCAGTTATAAACACACACTCTCAGTTCAGTTATAAACACACACTCTCTGTTATAAACACACACACACTCAGTTATAAACACAAACACTCAGTTATAAACACACACTCTCAGTTATAAACACACACACACTCAGTTATAAACACACACACTCAGTTATAAACACACACTCTCAGTTCAGTTATAAACACACACACTCAGTTATAAACACACACTCTCAGTTATAAACACACACACACTCAGTTATAAACACACACTCTCAGTTATAAACACACACACTCAGTTATAAACACACACTCTCAGTTATAAACACACACACTCAGTTATAAACACACACTCTCAGTTATAAACACACACTCTCAGTTATAAACACACACTCTCAGTTATAAACACACACACTCAGTTATAAACACACACTCTCAAACACACACTCTCAGTTATAAATACACACTCTCAGTTATAAACACACACTCTCTCAGTTATAAACACACACACACACTCAGTTATAAACACACACACACACTCAGTTATAAACACACACACACACTCAGTTATAAACACACACTCTCAGTTATAAACACACACACTCAGTTATAAACACACACACACACTCAGTTATAAACACACACACTCAGTTATAAACACACACTCAGTTATAAACACACACTCTCTCAGTTATAAAGACACACTCTCAGTTATAAACACACACACTCTCTCAGTTATAAACACACACACACTCAGTTATAAACACACACTCTCAGTTATAAACACACACACTCAGTTATAAACACACACTCTCAGTTATAAACACACACACTCAGTTATAAACACACACTCTCAGTTATAAACACACACTCTCAGTTATAAACACACACTCTCAGTTATAAACACACACACTCAGTTATAAACACACACACTCAGTTATAAACACACACACACTCAGTTATAAACACACACACTCAGTTATAAACACACACTCAGTTATAAACACACACTCTCTGTTATAAAAACACACTCTCAGTTATAAACACACACACTCTCTCAGTTATAAACAC